>NC_139654.1:49568174-49685674 GCF_951799395.1 Argentina silus
TGTTGAAATGGTGAGTCCTGGAGGGCATATGAATGTGGTGGTCGTGAATGGTCATATCATTGTTGCGGTCCTGCCTGGTCTCATGAGCGCATTGGTGGTATAGTGGTGAGCATAGCTGCCTTCCAAGCAGTTGACCCGGGTTCGATTCCCGGCCAATGCAAGTTAAGCGTCCTTTTCCCGAGGGGCCCATGCCTGCGTATCCAAAGGCGCAAGAATGACACTTCAGTCTCGTTGAAAGCGTCGGTTCGAACCCCGCCTCGGTTGAAGCTGTCTCTGTGCTCAAAGAAGCTGTTGGACGACGTCCGTCTGAATGTGGTCTCCGAAGCATGTGCCGCACGCTTTACATTGTTTCTCCACCTCCTCTGTTTCCACGCCTACGGTCGTCCAGGCTGGCAAAGAAGCATGGCTGTGCGGCAAGAATGAGATCGGAACCGACTCGTGCAGAGCACAATGGATTAGCAGTCCATCGCCTTAACCACTCGGCCACCTTGTCCTACTCTCGTGTTGGCCCGGTAGCCCTTTCCACCGGATACGTACAGCCAGGACGTGAAGAAAGGCTTTTTAACAGTGGAATTTTGCTGCTACCTGGGGAAACATCTGTTGAACCATTGAGCCACAGGACTTTCACTTGGTGGACCCAGCTTGTGAAAGGTTTCGTCAAAGGGCTCGTCCGGGATTTGAACCCGGGACCTCTCACACCCAAAGCGAGAATCATACCACTAGACCAACGAACCGTCTGACAACACCTTGCCCGTCCACCGCAACGGAGCCTCAGGTTGTGGGAAGTGTCCGCACTGTCTGCATAAAAAGAGGACTCTTTCCTTCGCGTACGCAACGCTGGCAAGGTGACGCAAGACACTTTGATGGAGTCGTCCGAGCTGGTGAAAGGCTAAATCAGAGGGCTCGTCCGGGATTTGAACCCGGGACCTCTCGCACCCTAAGCGAGAATCATACCCCTAGACCAACGAGCCACATACTAATGGATGCCCCTCCCCCGCAATGGAGCCTCAGGCTGGGGGATGTGTCCGCGTGACAGGCGGGATACTCACCACTATACTAACGAGGAGCTGTTTACCCTGAAATTCCACACATTTCAAAAAGATATTGTTTTGAGAATTAAAAAGAGGAAAAAAAATACCTTGATTCAAAATTCAAGATTCAAGATTCTTTATTTGTCACGTGCATACAAGTATACAGTGAAATGCAAAAGTGACAGTGCCACAGAGTAGTGCAACAATACAATAAGTTTTAAAATACAATAAAATAAAAATAGAAGTACTAAAAAATATACAGTATGGACAGTATAAACAGTATAAACAATATGAACAGTATAAGCAGTAAGCATATAAGTAAGCAATATAAATAGCAGATGGATGATTATGTGTGTGCATATGTGTTAAGGTGACAGTGCATGTGTGAGTGACTTGAGGGGGGCACTGGTGGGGTCATTGTTGACGATTCTGATGGCGTGGGGGAAGAAACTCAGCCTTAGCCTCTCTGTTCTTGCTGCATGACAGCGGAGGCGTTTTCCTTGACTGACTGAAGGGATTGTTTCGGATTACCTTGACTTCATAGGTGAGCTCAGTGGATCACATTCTTCCAGCCAAGGGTTCCATGGTGTTAGCACTCAGGATTCTGAATCCTGCGATCTGAGTTCAAATCTCAGTGGAACCTGTGGACATGTCATGTTTCCTTAAAAAGACAGTATCTGTGCAGGTCCATAAGTGTTTTGCCCGATTGGAGGGTTTCTCATAACCTTGACAAGGTATCCATCGCCACAGGACCAACTCCATCCAGTGAAGGGTTCCATTCTGTAACGGTTGAGCAAGGTTCCATGGTGTAATGGTTAGCACTCTGGCAACAGCCTGTTTCTTAAAAACACTGCCAAAAAACATAGAGGTTCAACCCGACAAAGACACGTTTGTTGTTTTTGTGCTCTGAAGTGAAAGGAATGCAAGAGACATTGTGCAGGTGAGAGAAATCCTTCTTCAGGCCATGAGATGCTAGGAATAAGAAGCCATTCTCCCCGTCGGGGAATCGAACCCCGGTCTCCCGCGTGACAGGCGGGGATACTCACCACTATACTAACGAGGAGCTGTTTACCATGAAATTCCACACATTTCAAAAAGATATTGTTTTGAGAAAAAAAAATACCTTGACTGACCGAAGGGATTCTTTCGGATTACCTTGACTTCATAGGTGAGCTCAGTGGATCACATTCTTCCAGCCAAGGGTTCCATGGTCTAATGGTTAGCACTCAGAACTCTGAATCCTGTGATCTGAGTTCGAATCTCAGTGGAACCTGTGGACATATCATGTTTCTTTAAAAGAACAGTATCTGTGCAGGTCCGAGAGTGTTTTGCCTGATTGGAGGGTTTCTCATAACCATGACAAGGTATCCATTGCCACAAGAACAACTCCACTCTGGTGGGACTTGAACCCACAACCTTTGCTTCCCTACCACTGAGAAGCCTAGAAGTCCAATGTGCTATATGCGCTAAAACTGTTAAAAATAATAATAAAGCAGAGCTTGAAGATGGCTTTTGCTGTGAGTGCAAGCAGAAGTGTAAGGCACCGCTGGGATTCGAACCCAGGATCTCCTGCTTACTAGACAGGCACTTCGACCAACTAAGCCACAGCGCCTGCACAGAGTCTACACAACCCATTTGTCAGTAAACTTGCAAATCCAAATCAGATTCGATGGGGGAAGCCGATCCTGGCAAACCAGAGACGATTTGACAGTGGGGAGAGTCTATCAAAATCAGGACGTCCCTGGGTGGGCTCGAACCACCAGCCTTCCGGTTAACAGCCGAACGCGCTAACCAATTGCGCCACAGAGACCTGCAGAAGTTGCCTCTCAATGGCAAAACATTTTTTTACAACAACGGCAGCAAAAGGAAAGAAGACGATGAGGCTGTTTCAAAATAAACCCTGCCAGAGGTCATCTGTACAGTGGAACCTCGAGATACGAATTTAATCCGTTCCGAGACTTCCTTCGTAAGTCAAAACATTCGTATCTCAAATGTAAAAAAAAAAGGGTTCGTGTGCAGGTGGCTGCCAGTTCTCGCGCGCGGCTGCCACTTCTCGCGAAAAAAAAGGATTCGTATCTCAAATTTTCAACCGTATCTCAGAGCACAAATTTTACGAAATTTCAATTCGTAACTCAAAACATTCGTATCTCGAGGTTCCACTGTATTAAGAAGCAAACAGAATCAAGCGACTCTGGTGGGACTCGAACCCACAACCTTTGAATCCCTATCACTGAGAAGCCTAGAAGTCCAATGCTCTATCCATTGCGTCACAGAGCCTGAGTGAAAGTAGGAATGTAATCTCTCCCCTGTAACCAAAAAGTCAAAAACTGTTAAAAATAATAAGAAAGCAGTGCGTGAAGATGGATTTTGCTGTGAGTGCCAGCAGAAATCTGAGGCACCGCTGGGATTCGAACCCAGGATCTCCTGTTTAGAAGAAGGCTGTTTCAAAATAAACCCTGCCAGAGGTCACCTGTATTAAGAAGCAAACAGAATCAAGCGACTCTGGTGGGACTCGAACCAAGCTGACAAAGAAGCATGGCTGTGCGACGAGGATGGGATTCGAACCCACGCGTGCAGAGCACAATGGATTAGCAGTCCATCGCCTTAACCACTCGGCCACCTCGTCCTACGCTCCTGTTGGCCCGGTAGCCCTTTCCACCGGATACTTGAAGCCAGGACGTGAGGAAAGCCTTTTCAACAGTGGAATTTGGCTGCTACCTGGGGAAACATTTGTTGAAACTTTGAGCCAAAGGACTTTCATTTGGTGGACCCAGCTTGTGAAAGGTTTCGTCAAAGGGCTCGTCCGGGATTTGAACGCAGGACCTCTCACACCCAAAGCGAGAATCATACCACTAGACCAACGAACCGTCTGACAACACCTTGCCCCTCCACCGCAACGGAGCCTCAGGTTGTGGGAAGTGTCCGCACTGTCTGCATAAATAAAGGACTATTTCATTCGCGTACGCAACGTTGGCAAGGTGACCCATCTGCTGAAGCGGCGACCCAAGACACTTTGATGGAGTCGTCCGAGCTGGTGAAAGGCTGAACCAGAGGGCTCGTCCGGGATTTGAACCCCGGACCTCTCGCACCCTAAGCGAGAATCATACCCCTAGACCAACGAGCCACCTACTAATGGATGCCCCTCCCCCGCAATGGAGCCTCAGGTTGGGGGATGTGTCCGCCCTGTCGGCAAAAAGCAGGGAGTTTACTTCCACTGTGTTTGCATTGTTGTAACATTTTTCTCGCCCCCCCCCACCCCCCTCCCTTTTTTACTGAGTAATCCAGGCCATGAAATAAAAGTGACAACAAAGACCCTGCAAAATGTTGAAATGGTGAGTCCTGGAGGGCATATGAATGTGGTGGTCGTGAATGGTCATATCATTGTTGCGGTCCTGCCTGGTCTCATGAGCGCATTGGTGGTATAGTGGTGAGCATAGCTGCCTTCCAAGCAGTTGACCCGGGTTCGATTCCCGGCCAATGCAAGTTAAGCGTCCTTTTCCCGAGGGGCCCATGCCTGCGTATCCAAAGGCGCAAGAATGACACTTCAGTCTCGTTGAAAGCGTCGGTTCGAACCCCGCCTCGGTTGAAGCTGTCTCTGTGCTCAAAGAAGCTGTTGGACGACGTCCGTCTGAATGTGGTCTCCGAAGAATGTGCCGCACGCTTTACATTGTTTCTCCACCTCCTCTGTTTCCACGCCCACGGTTGTCCAAGCTGACAAAGAAGCATGGCTGTGCGACGAGGATGGGATTCGAACCCACGCGTGCAGAGCACAATGGATTAGCAGTCCATCGCCTTCACCACACGGCCACCTCGACCTACGCTCGTATTGGCCTGGTAGCCTATTCCACTAGATACTTCAAGCCAGGACGTGAAGAAAGGCTTTTTAACAGTGGAATTTTGCTGCTACTTGGGGAAACATTTGTTGAACCATTGAGCCAAAGGACTTTGATTTGCTGGACCCAGCTTGTGAAAGTTTTCGTCAAAGGGCTCGTCCAGGATTTGAACCCGGGACCTCTCACACCCGAAGCGAGAATCATACCACTAGACCACCAAACCGTCTGACACCACCTTGCGCCTACACCGCAACGGAGCCTCAAGTTGTGGGAAGTGTCTGCACTGTCTGCATAAAAAATATATATATATATCATTCGCAACGCTGGCAAGGTGACCCATCTGCTGAAGCGGCGACCCAAGACACTTTGATGGAGTCGTCCGAGCTGGTGAAAGGCTAAATCAGAGGGCTCGTCTGGGATTGAACCCAGGACCTCTCGCACCGTAAACGAGAATCATACCCCTAGACCAACGAGCCACCTACTAACGGATGCCCCTTCCCCGCAATGGAGCCTCAGGTTGGGGGACGTTTCCGCCCAGTCGGCAAAAAGCAGGGAGTTTACTTCCACTGTGTGTGCATTGTTGTAAGATTTTTCTCACCCCCCCACCCTCTCTTGTTTACTGAGTAATCCAGCCCATGAAAAAAAGGTGACAAGAAAGACCCTGTGGTGAACATAGCTGCTTTCCAAGCAGTCGGCCCGGGTTGATTTGACAGATCAGTGAATGTGACTAACTGTAGGAGGAAGCAGAATTGTGTTTTCAAGCACTTACCCACAGAGAGGTGAATCCTGGTGTCGTCGGCAGGCTTCATGGTTCGGTCAGATCCACACCAGTTCGTCCCAGCATCCTCTACTTTCAGATTTCTGATGGTGAAGTGTGTCAGTCTGGGGTAATACCCTTTTCACATGGACACAAGGATAAACACACCACACCATGGCAATCCTCTCAACATGTTTCGGTCACATTGTCTGATTTGAATTAGCTCCAATCTGTGAAATTCATTGGTCAAAATATTACATTTCAATCATTATCATAGTGCATTCACATTATTGAGGACTAAGTCTGCAGAATACCTCTGCTACACAACAGTACATTTATTAATGATGGACTAGAAGACCAGATTAGACTCACCTTCAACATGCAGGTGCAAAATAATAGTTGAATAATGTTTTTTCACTTCAGTCAAAAATAAACGAGCAAAATCCACAACTCATTCTCACCACATCGTAGACTGCTATGTCAACACTGAGCATGTTCAGATCTCACAGCTCACTACAGAGACACAGCACAGTAAAAAAAACACAAAAAGGAAGTGCTGATATCATTAGAGTTAGGTTTCTCAGAATAACTAGATCTGGAGCTGATAAACAATAATTCATATGTTGAAGTTTTTTTCACAGCCACTGTGACTTGAATCTAGTTCACAAGACTGATTTTTCTGCAGATGGATTTTGATGGCGCCAGCCTTGATTTAAATGTGTATACCTATTTACAGTTGAATGAGCGTGCCTGGCGGACATCCTGAAGAAATCGCACCCTCGCCATTTGTCAATTCCTTTGCAATTGTAATGTGTCTCACACCTTGTCCTTTGTTGGGAATGATACTTAAGGAGAAGGACAGGAAGTTGTGCTGTACTTTGAGTTTTGGGTCATATGTTGCTTTGAAACTGTTAAACTGGTTATTTTGTTGATACTCTATTCTCATTCTTCCTATGTGCATTAATGTGAGGTTGTGCGCTAGATAAAGCTTCTGTTAATACAGCACAACATAATCATGACCAGATTCTCTCATTGAATGTTGAATGTTCACATGCATCATCATCGAGACGTAGAGATAGTTAGCTACTGCTATTGGCATGAGCGTAAACTCCTCACAAGACAATTTATCTTAACTTGAGGGCATGTAAAATAGCATTTTGGGTATTCTTAATGAATCTAGGATCCGATATGATGGATTGTCTGTCACACAGGGATGAGCAAAGTATTGTCTATCATTGTTAACCCATGAAATATATTTTGGAGTCAGATATAATGTAATGTTAACTTATGTTAGTTGGTCATGCGACCACTTGTTTTGAGTTCGATTCATCATGTTCATACCTGTTAGAAGTATTTATTGGTAATAAATGTAATAATAATGAGGATGTAGACATTTTCTATGGCTATGGATCATTATCATAGTGCATGCATCATCATTATTGAGGAATAGGTCTGCCTCTGCTACACAACATCAGTGCATTAATGATGAACAAGAAGACCAGCTTACACTCACCTTCAACATGCAGTTGCACCTGACTAATCAGTGCGATGAAGCCCGCTTCGGTTCTCTTAACATTCACTCCACACCAGTATGGCCCAGCATCCTGTTCAGACAGGTCAGTGATGGTCACAGTTTAGACTCCCTCATTCTTGTTGTCAGACAATGAGAATCTCCCTAGTGTCTGTTTACCATCATATGTAACAGAAATATTTCTAATATACGCACAGGGTCCTTGCTGCACCAGGAGATTAACCTGCCTCCTCGCATTCCTCTGGCTGCTGAGTCCCTTCCTCCGGGCAATGGCTTGTACAAGGACCACTTTTGGAGAAGAAAATCACAGTCAGCAAGCTGTTAATCTGTAACCAACCCTCCAAAAATGGATGCATTCAAACAGTCAAACAAAGCATTTACAGTAAACAAAGTGATTGTGATTCGCTATTTGGTTGGGGAGGAACCGTGGTTTAGACTTGGCATCCCTTGTTGTTCACGGGCTGGTCACACCATTCGTCCCATCTGCGGAGTCAGCACCCTGTTAGAGATAAGATACCTACTCTGGTATGTCCCCCCTAGCCTGGTACTTTTCCACTTTTGCTCTTTGTGTAAGCGTGTGTTGCGACACCTTTCTTGATGACCTGGCTTAATCTTTCCATGTATTAATCCAACGTACTATGGGACTAATGCTTGATTCATCCCATTCATCAACAGACCATCACATTAGTAAATTTAGCACACTGCAGTAATGTATTTTTATTATAGCAATAATAAACTGTTTTTATAAAATATAATTTCTAACAACGCATTCCGCATCCAATAGTGAAAAACACCCGAGACATTTTTCAGTATCTGTCGTTGCTAATGCTCATGGTTTAGTAATGCTAATGCTCATGGCTTAGTTATGCTAGCTCTCGTCAATGTAAACATCAACAGAAGTGTGTTGCTGTGTAGCGCCGGATCAACCATTCCATAGAATGCTGCTCATGTTCTATTTCTAGAGGTCACATGGTAACGCATTTCTGAAAAGTCTTTATGATACATCTATGATTATTATTAATTATTTTCAAAACGGTGTGTTGCTATGCAACCTTTCGATATAGAACATTAGCAACATTCTATGGAATGTTCAATCCGCTCCAGATAACAACAAACTTCAGTTGATGTTTACATCGACACAAACCAGCTGGTTTTTAGAGCAACACGGGCTGAAAAATGCCTCAGTGTTTTTCAGGTTTGGACTGCTGCCTGCCGTTTTTACGTCCGTGTTTTCTTTTTTGTTGGGTTCGCGATCGTGCAGAGGGAAGCGACGGCAGCGACTTCGGAGAGGGTATGTGACGATAGTTGGACCATATCTGAAAGATAGTTAGACAATATCTGAACGATAGTTAGACAACCACTCGATATGTGTTGCTAAAACAACACAGCACAAGTCGAACATGCACGTAGGTGACGAGCAAGCGAGCTCGTTCAAGCTAAAGCTAACTATGCTACCACCGTAGCTACTGACGGACTAACAGTCATGCCATTACACAGATGCATTTATTGACTATGTGTCTACTGTAAAATGTAATTGAACGTGACATACCTGCTTCGAGGTCGCTGTCCTCTCAAAAAGGAAACAGGAACAACAACCTGTCGTAGAAATGGCAGTCCGCAGTCCCGCAGCAAACCTGAAAAACACCGAGGCGTTTCTCAGTACCTTTCGTTGCTAATGCTAATGGCGTAGTAATGCTAGCGCTCAGAAGACCAGCTGGATCTAGTCAATGTCAACATCATCAGAGGTGCGTTGCTGCGTAGCGCTGGATCAAACATAGAATGTTGCTCGTGTTCTATTTCTAGAGGTCACATGGTAAAGTGTTCATGATACGTGTCATGTATGATTATTACTCATTATTTTCAAAACTGTGTGTTGCTATGCAACCTTTCAATGTAGAACATCAGCAACATTCTATGGAATGTTCAATCCGCTCCAGATAACAACAAACTTCAGTTGAGATTTAGCATAAGCAACGAAAGGCACTGAAAAATGCCTGTGTTTTTCAGGTTTGACTGCGAGAGTGCGTGGACTGCGGCCTGCCGTCTCTATGACAGGTTGTTGTTCGTGTCTTCTTTTTTTGCAGGGTTCGAGATCGTGAAGAGGGAAGCGACAGCGACTTCGAAAACGGTATGTGGCATTTAATTACATTTTACAGTAGACACATATCGAACACATTGTTTGTGCAATGACTATTTTGCGAGAAGCAATGGTAGCATTGTTAGCTGCTAGATGGCTAAGTAACCCGTTGACAGTTTCTAAGAGTTAAGCCTTTAGCTTGAACTAGCAAGCTTGCTAGCCAGCTCCATGCATTTTGCCAAGGAATGTACATTTTGGCCTTGCGCTATGTTATTTCGTATTCTAGCAACACATATTCAGTGGTGCAATGTCATTATTGTCCTTAGAGAGGACTGATCCATGAGGACATTTACATTACATTTATGGCATTTAGCAGACGCCTTTATCCAAAGTGACTCACAACAAATACATTTGTCTAAGTAAGTGAATCATCTATCCATCAGTCATCATAAGATAAAGTAATCAATGCTCGGACCAGTGGCCATAGGCAGTCACAATGCTAGAAGAAGGACATATTTATTATTATCAGGAGAGAAACTTGTAGGAGGGACCGTTAAGATGTAGCCTGAAGAGATGGGTCTTCAATCTACTGCGGAAGATTGGTAGTGACTCTGCAGTCATGACAGCAGTAGGAAGCTCATTCTACCAGCGGGGCACCAGGACAGTGAAAAGCCGTGACCGAAGGGGCGGCGGTGCCAGGCGGCCAGTCGTGGGTCTTGAATCTGATGAGAGCTGCTACCGGGAGCCAGTGAAGGGTGCGGAGGAGGGGAGTGACATGGGAGAATTTGGGGAGTTTGAACACCAGACTGGCGGCAGCATTCTGGATGAGCTGTAGAGGCAATTCAATAGTCTCGCATCGAATACCTGTACCTGTATTAATACCTTCTTTTTAATATCATTGCTATTTTGTTCTAAATGTGTTTGTCTTTTGTTAGACATCATCTATGAGCTGGTTCAGTTTGGGGTGATGGTGGGGAGGCCCCTGGTGGTGGTTAGTACAGTTCTTTCACTGTGACTTTGTTGACAAGTCCATATGACTCTCTGCTCTCTCTCTTGTGTTTCCTGTTAGCAACCTGGTGGGTTTGTGGAGCGTCTGTACTCTCTTCTGCACTCCTGCCTGCCTGCCTGCCAGCAACATGGAATCAGAGGCTGAGAGATGGCTGGTGCAGCTGAAAGTACAGACAAGTTCTGATGTTGTTACTGTTCCTTCTCTCTAGCATTTAGCATCCAATCTATAGTTCAGTTTAAATGGATACTGTGAATTAGCAGTAACTCAGAGCCTTAACTCAGGACGGGCTGATGATGCTTCTGGAGGTTCCCTGGTACTTCAAACCAGAGTCTCTGGTCATTGGAGTTTCCAGCCTCCTGGAGCACCACCTCCAGCTCCTCATCGAGTCCTCCTGGACACACACACACACACACACACACACAGGCTTTTAAGTAATAGGAAAAAGTAGTTTAAATGATTGTAAGTCATTGTATTCTGACCATTATTTTTTCACTTTCCCCTCCCCTCTCTCTCTCTCTTTCTTTCTCTCTTAGGAATTCCATAGGGTCAGACCTCATCGGTCACCCCAAAGAATGGGAAGTTCTTCAGTGAAATCCAATAAGTATTCCAGTTAAAGTTTAAAAAATAACCTCACGTCTTCTTGTTATGTCTCCCCCCCCCACCCCCCCGATCTGCAGGACCACAGGAGCCTCACTGATTTGTTACGGATGGGGGTTGTGCTTCCCAGTGCGTCCCCCTACTTGCCTCCCTCCGTCCGTCCACTGTGCCACCTCAATCACATACTTATCACCAGCACCTGTGTGTAATTGTCACTCATGCAATATGTACCCTCACTTCCCTTCACTCCCGCTTCGTCTTCACCTTTGTTGGTCGCTTTGTGAGCGTAAGTCATACGAGTATACAAGTACTGTTTTGAGACTGTGATCTCCTCTTTGATTTCGAGCATTGAGTCCCTATTTTTGTGTCCTGTTTTGACTACTCATCCAAAGTAAAGATCCTTTTGTTTAGTACCGCTAACTACTTGTCCGCCTCTCTTTCTCTGCACCGCACCTGGGTCCGTTAACATACCTAAACCTTACACTGATTTGTGTCTTTGCCACTTTACTTTCATCCTACAGATACTTAGAATATATATTTGCAAATAAATGAGTAATAGAGTAGCTCAAATGTATTTACTGTCTCTGTTTTCTTTTCTTTTGGTGACACTTCACACAAAGGGGTTTCCGTTATAATGGGTTCATAATTCAGTTTGCACATTATAAGCATGTGTTGCATTTATAAAGCATTAGTAACAGCGCAGCCACATATTTTCAAACTACTTTAATTGTCATTATCTACGAATGAATCATTAAAAGAGAATATCGTGACTATTTCTGTATTTTTGAAACCTCTTGTTTTGTGTCTGAATTGAATCAATGAATCAATGCGTAGTTCGTACAAATATAATCTATGAATCGAATCACTGTTTTATCTCATTCAGCCACGGAATCCCTAGTTTAACAGCGTCAACTTTAGAAGCAGCATTACTGTTAAGTGTCACTTTCATTTTGTATAGTGTGCCCATGGCATTGGGCTGCATGGAATCCACACGCATACACACCACACTAAGGGCATGTGACAGGGACCCGTGTCTGCTTATTAGCGCTACGTTTAGAACTGTAAACTGAGATAATACAAATTTTCCTGTAACATCACTTTAATAGTCAATAAACTCATGAATCCTTATTCATAAATGCTTTGTTATTTCCTTTCAAACCCTTCCTGTAAGTCCCTTTCACATGTCAAGAAGTAACTTACTGTAAGTAACGATAAAATGCTCAGGGTAGCTGTGATCGAAATAGAAAAATACCTTCCAGAAGAAAAACAAATGTGGTTCCCAATGCCTTTAGGATTGCTTCTTGTGTGACCATGGCCCTTTCACACGTGAAGAAGTAACTTAGAAAACGATAAAAATCACCAGGGAGCTTTGATGGCGAAGAGGTTAAGGCGTAGGATTACTAATCCAATGGGGTTTCCCTGTGCAGCTTTGAACCCTGCTCTCAGCGTAAACACATCTGTGTCCCTATTTATGTACAAGATGTCGGCCCACTTTTGGAAACCTGATATAAAACAAATCGAGCTGCAATTGCAGGATGGTTAAGGCGTTTGCTTTAAAACCAAACATATTTCCCAATGCCTTTGGCATTTCCTTTCAAACCCTTTGCCTGCAAGGCTGTGTCATTTTCATGTTTCAAAATTTACAAAAGTGTAAGGAACAATGACATGCAAAGGGAAGCTGTGATGGCCGAGTGGTTAAGGTGTTGGACTTGAAATCCATTGGGGTTTCACCACGCAGGTTTGAACCCTGCTCACAGCGCTGGGGCAAAGATATCCCTCTTAAAGGACGACATGTTGGTCCACCTTTGGAAAAATGAGTTGTTGAGACGCAATTGCGTGATGGTTGAAGTGGTGGTGTAAAATGCAATTGTGGTTCCCAATGTCTTTGGGACCTCCTTTCCTGTGTAGCCCATGGCCCTTTCAAATTTGAAGAAGTAACGTAGAAACATTTAAACAACAATGGAAGGCTAAGGGCAGCTGTGATGACGGAGTGGTTAAGGACCCGAAATCCAATGGGATTCCTTTGCTTTCTCAAAGTGTTGTTGCGCATGTATTTGTGTAATGTAAGTTGCATCCTCGTAACATGGCTTCTGTGAATTGATATTCAAAAGTCTCTATATGAGGCTTCCTTAATAAACAAACTCTGGTCCGTGTCTAGATCTTGAAAAGATTTTGTCTTTACTACAGATCAGGCAATGCAGAAGCCAGTATAGCTGTGAATGCCGAGAGGTTAAGGCGTTGGACTCGAAATCCAATGGGGTCTCCCCGCGCAGATTCGAACCCTGCTCACAGCGCACAGTTTACGAAATTGAGTCTATGTATTTGAACAGAACAAAGTAAAGACCAGCAATGTTGCTTACTCAAATTGAAGTGTGTTGTTACACATGTATTTGTGTGATGAAAGTTGCAAAAGAAGCCTCAATTTCTCTTTCGTTTTCTTCTTTTTTCTCCTTTTTCTTCTTCCCCCTTCTTCCCCCCCCTTAACAGACTATTGTTCCCCAGCTTGATGCTAAGGGAAGAGAAAGAGAGAGAGAGAAATTGAAGCTTCTTTTCCATTATTTACTAGTTTATTTATCAGTATGTATTCTAAACGATTAAAAAAAATAAAAAATATTGCCTTTTCCGTTTTTGAATGGGGGGGAAGAGTGGATCGGAAGGTCACCGGTTTGAATCCCACCAGCGCCAGAAATAAAAACAGGCAAAGTCTCCCAAAGTGTTGTTTTGTGTAAATTCAAGAGCCAATATCTTGCTTCTTGTGACATAACAAACAGAAGTTTAAGAACACTTGCTGTTGTTTTAATGATGTTTAATGACTGTGCTATGGGCCTACAGGTCTGTTGCTCTATTCAAGTTGCGTGTGTATCTTTGTTTATGCATCTGAAATAATCAGACCTCTGTTTCTTTCTCTTATGGACTGCATCACTCGCTATTAGCACTGTGTCAAATTGATTGAATAAAACTCAGATAAAAGATTTATATTTGAAAATAGATTTGTTTTTATTGAAATAAACACAAAAAACCTGTGAGCTGCCTCCTACACACTGGACAGCACACCCTGACCTACCATAGATGGTAGGGCATCCACGCCAGGAGCCTGTGGGTGAAAAAGTGCTCTGGTGTTGGGGCCTGGTTAGAGTGGCTCGTACCAGAGTTTCGAGTTTGGCCGCAGCCTCTGGTTCTCCCACAGGGTGGATGCAATCATCGCTGGTCTTGCTGTGGAATGGTCTTCTTCATCTCTGCCGGCAGCCAGAATGAATCGGGCGCCTGACCGAGAAAGGCAGGGGCAGCAGGACAATAGAGAGGACCAGGAGGGGCAGCAGGACCAAGGAGAGGACCAGGAGGGGCAGCAGGACCAAGGAGAGGACCAGAAGGGGCAGCAGGACCAGTAGTAGGGAAAACACCCACATCGGACTCATCTTTCAAAAATAAAAAAAGAAGCCAAACTCAGTGAATTACACATGCATCATCATATCAGAGTTATTTAACACACACACACACACACACACACACACACACACACACACACACACACAGAAACAGACACAAATAGACACACAAACAGGTAAAAACCTACCTGCCTGAATGATTACAGGCCAGTAGCACTCACTCCAATCATCATGAAGTGTTTTGAGAGAGTGGTACTGGCACACATTAAGAGCAGCATACCGGACACCCTAGACCCCCTGCAGTTTGCCTACCGGCCCAACAGGTCCACCTCAGACGCTATCGCTGCTGTCCTCCAGTATTCCCTCTCTCACCTGGAAAACAAAGACTCCTACATCAGGATGCTCTTTATAGACTACAGCTCCGCTTTTAACACGGTCATCCCCCACAGACTCATCCACAAAATGTCCACACTTGGCCTGCACCCCACCCTCTGTGACTGGCTCCTAGACTTTTTGACTGGCAGGTCCCAGTCTGTCAGATTGGTAATAGGACTTCAGCCAGCATTATTACAAATGTTGGCACTCCACAGGGATGCGTCCTCAGCCCCATCCTCTACACCCTGTTCATCCCTTGACTGTGTCGCCTCCCACGAGGACAACATCATCCTAAAGTTTGCGGACGACACCGCAGTGATTCGTCCCACTGGCGGGGACGAATCGGCTTACAGGAGGGAGGTGGCCAGTCTGGTAGCATGGTGTGAGGACAACAACCTCACCCTCAATACGGACAAGACCAAGGAGATGATAGTGGACATGAGGAAGAAGAGGGGACCTCATCGGCCACTGTACATCCGGGAACTCGAAGTAGAGAGGGTGAGCAGCTTCAAATACCTGGGCGTCCACATCAGCGAGGACCTCACCTGGACACTTAACACCACACAGCTGGTTAAGAAGGCCCAACAGCGGCTGTACTTTCTGAGGAGGTTGAGGAAGTTTGGCATGTCGCCCAAGATCCTCAGCAACTTCTACAGCTGCATTGTTGAGAGCATCCTAACCAGCTGTATCACTGTGTGGTACAGCAGCACTACTGCTATGGACCGCAGACGCCTGCAGAGAGTGGTGAAGACCGCTGAGAAAATCACCAGGACTCCACTGCCCTCTCTGCAGAGCATCTACCACCGCAGAGTCCAGAGGAGAGCCATCCATCCCCAAGGACCCCACCCACCCCCAACACGGACTGTTCACACTTCTACCCTCAGGCCGGAAGTACAGAAGTGTTAAATGCAGGACCACCAGACTAAAGAACTCCTTCTTTCCCACTGCCATCAGACTCCTAAACAACGCATAGGAGATTATAATCATTGACTACCTCATATAACTGTACTACCTCATAACTGAATCCGACTTCTGAAGAAACATCTGTTGAACCATTGAGCCATAGGACTTTCACTTGGTGGACCAAACTTGGCTAAATCAGACAAACTGACTTGGCTAAATCAGAGGGCTCGTCCGGGATTTGAACCCGGGACCTCTCGCACCCTAAGCGAGAATCATACCCCTAGACCAACGAGCCACCTACTAATGGATGCCCCTCCCCCGCAATGGAGCCTCAGGCTGGGGGATGTGTCCACGTGACAGGCGGGATACTCACCACTATACTAACGAGGAGCTGTTTACCCTGAAATTCCACACATTTCAAAAAGATATTGTTTTGAGAATTAAAAAGAGAGAAAAAAAAAAACCTTGTCTGACCGAAGGGATTCTTTCGGATTACCTTGACTTCATAGGTGAGCTCAGTGGATCACATTCTTCCAGCCAAGGGTTCCATGGTGTAATGGTTAGCACTCAGGACTCTGAATCCTGCGATCTGAGTTCAAATCTCAGTGGAACCTGTGGACATGTCATGTTTCCTTAAAAAGACAGTATCTGTGCAGGTCCATAAGTGTTTTACCCGATTGGAGGGTTTCTCATAACCTTGACAAGATATCCATCGCCACAGGACCAACTCCATCCAGTGAAGGATTCCATTCTGTAATGGTTGAGCAAGGTTCCATGGTGTAATGATTAGCACTTTGGACTCTGAATCCAGTGATCCGAGTTCAAATTTCGGTGGAACCTCTGGCAACAGCCTGTTTCTTAAAAACACTGCCAAAAAACATAGAGATTCAACCCGACAAAGACACGTTTGTTGTTTTTGTGCTCTGAAGTGAAAGGAATGCAAGAGACATTGTGCAGGTAAGAGAAATCCTTTTTCAGGCCATGAGGTGCTAGGAATAAGAAGCCATTCTCCCCGTCGGGGAATCGAACCCCGGTCTCCCGCGTGACAGGCGGGGATACTCACCACTATACTAACGAGGAGCTGTTCACCCTGAAATTCCACACATTTCAAATAGATATTGTTTTGAGAATTAAAAAGAGAAAAAAAAATACCTTGACTGACCCAAGGGATTCTTTCGGATTACCTTGACTTCATAGGTGAGCTCAGTGGATCACTTTCTTCTAGCCAAGGGTTCCATGGTCTAATGGTTAGCCCTCAGAACTCTGAGTTCAAATCTCAGTGGAACCTGTGGACATATCATGTTTCTTTAAAAGAACAGTATCTGTGCAGGTCCAAAAGTGTTTTGCCTGATTGGAGGGTTTCTCATCACCATGACAAGGTATCCATTGCCACAAGAACAACTCCACTCTGGTGGGACTTGAACCCACAACCTTTGCTTCCCTACCACTGAGAAGCCGAAAGTCCAATGTGCTATATGCGCTAAAACTGTTAAAAATAATAATAAAGCAGAGCTTGAAGATGGCTTTTGCTGCGAGTGCAAGCAGAAGTGTAAGGCACCGCTGGGATTCGAACCCAGGATCTCCTGTTTACTAGACAGGCACTTTGACCAACTAAGCCACAGCGCCTGCACAGAGTCTACACAACCCATTTGTCAGTAAACTTGCAAATCCAAATCAGATTCGATGGGGGAAGCCGATCCTGGCAAACCAGAGACGATTTGACAGTGGGGAGAGTCTATCAAAACCAGGACGTCCCTGGGTGGGCTCGAACCACCAGCCTTCCGGTTAACAGCCGAACGCGCTAACCAATTGCGACACAGAGACCTGCAGAAGTTGCCTCTCAATGGCAAAACATTTTTTTAGAACAACGGCAGCAAAAGGAAAGAAGACGATAAGGCTGTTTCAAAATAAACCCTGCCAGAGGTCATCTGTACAGTGGAACCTCGAGATACGAATTTAATCCGTTCCGAGACTTCCTTCGTAAGTCAAAACATTCGCTATAGCTTGAAGATGGATTTTGCTGTGAGTGCAAGCAGAAATGTAAGGCACCGCTGGGATTCGAACACAGGATCTCTTGTTTACTAGTAGTAGTGTGTGTATGCACGTCTGCGTGCCTATGTGCGTGCGTGCGTATCCACAGTAGAACCACAGTAGTGTGTGTGTGTGTGTGTGTGTGTGTGTGTGTGTGTGTGTGTGTGTGTGTGTGTGTGTGTGTGTGTGTGTGTGTGTGTGTGTGTGTGTGTGTGTGTGTGTGTGTGTGTGTGTGTGTGTGTGTGTGTGTGTGTGTGTGTGTGTGTGTGTGTGTGTGTGTGTGTGTGTGTGTGTGTGTGTGTGTGTGTGTGTGTGTGCGTGTTTCTGGATGTACGTATTAGGCCCACCATGCGACGTAATAATGAGCGCGTCATACAGAATTTGAGAGACAGAACTTTGGATCAGTCAGTCAGTATTCGACACCAAAGCGATAACTAAACACACCTCTTGCATTAGCGCTCTCTGTAGTGTGTACCTACTTGTTGTCTAGATGCGGCAATCAAAACCCAACATTACCTGCCTGGTCTTGTACGCGGTAAGGTAGGCATCTAAATACCAACAAGTATTTTAAGTTGACTGTTTTTTAGTTTTGTTGAAAAGTATTTTTTAGAACTGTTGCCTACAACTGATTGCCCATAGCTGTGCTGCTCGATTACCCCCCCAAAAAGTGTGTGTGTGTGTGTGTGTGTGTGTGTGTGTGTGTGCGTGTGTGTATGTGTGTGTGTGTGTGCGAGCGTGCTTACTTGCATGCGTGCATACTATTGCCCTCAACTGATACCTGCCTATAGTTGTTATTTGGTACTGCTGGATTACTCACAGTATAGTAGAAGTGTGTGTCTGTGTGGGTGCGCGTGCGTGTGTGTGTGTGTGTGTGTGTGTGCGAGCGAGCGAGCGTGTGTTTGTGTTTGTGTGCGTGCTTACGTGCGTGCGTGCTTACGTGCTTGCATGTGTATCCACACTACAAGTCGGCCTAGTAGTGTGTGTATGCGCGTCTGCGTGCCCATGTGCGTGCGTGCGTACCCACCATAGAAGTGTGTGTGTGCGTGTGTTTGTCACTCGACACTACAGCTGGCCTGGGTACCAGTCTATAGTCTGAGATATTAATGTCACACAAATTCTATGCAACTGGCTAAATGCCTTTAGATTTAGATTAGGCTTTAGGGCTGTTCATGGACGCATGGCAATTCAGAACCATCGGCTATCCACGCAACGTTGCCTGTGCCACTAAGTTATGGTGCATAAAATTAGATTCAAAATGCCTGTTGGCACTGCTCGGTGGAGATTGTTTCAGTGATACAATCGTCTGTTTTCTATCGATTGGATTTGATTAGACTGAATCCAGGCTACAACGGTAATGGCCAATCAGAATCATTATTTTATCCATTAATATATTGTAGCCTGTATCGTGCGCCTTGCTCCCAACATTTCTCAAATAGGCTGGGGGCTTTTGGAATAGGGATCGGTGTTTCGCCTTTTAACTAGACATATGGCAACATTTACGCACCATACTCGGTCTAGCGTACTTGGTGCACAATGTCGCCACTCAATTACGGTGCATCATGTTGCCAAGTGTAAAACCTGATTGTAAATCCTGTTAGCACTTAGCTAGCACTGCTGGGTGGAAATAGTTTACAATGATAACTTACAATGGTATTTTGAATCAATTCATATTACATCATTTTGCCCTGAATACAGAACATTAGACCTACATAGCCCGTACCGCGCACTGTGCAATAATGAGCGCGTCATAGTGCTCAAGATTCCACGCATAAAACATTCTAGAAAGACAGGTTTGCATCAATCAGAATTTATTGGACACCAAGTGACCTACCGCCTAAACGTCTTTTAATAGGACTTTCTGCGTTTAATTATAATATTTACATTACTTGTTCTTAGTCAGGTGTGTATCTTCTTACATTACTCTAAGCTTTTTTTTGTGTGTGAAATTGATGACAACTATTAAGCAGTGTTGTTGACAGAGTTTAAGCTAAATTACTTATTGTCTTATTCTCTAGCAATGGACTCTGATCTATCCAATGAGGCCTTGTCCTCGATGGATAAGGCACAGTTTCTGGCCGACGTAAGTTATACTTATTTTCCAAAGAAAATATGTTTTGCCTCATATTTGCTGCTTTAGGTACTAATGGAGAACTCTATCTTGCAGAAAAAGCTCATGAGACTGTTCCTGGCCATGAAGGACCAAAGGAAAGTGCCCTCCAACATCACCCTCGGCCACATGAAGGATTGGCTGATGGCTGGGAGTCTCTTCCTGGAAGAGTAAGTTAAGCTTTGGTGCTCATAAATAGATAATTATCAACTGCTTGCTAGGTTGTACTCTTCAGTTTTAGATTTACTTTAAAATTAGAAACTAGATGTGTTAGAAGTATATATGCACAATTTGTTGAGAGAGAGAGAGAACTGACAAATGTTTTCCTTTTTTCATAGGAGGTGTCATGACTTCAGTCAGGGCACAGAGCTAAGGGAGCTTTATCTGGCTGAAGTGGTAAGGATTATAGCATCGTAGGCCAACATACTGTTTATATTCACTGAGAATCACAAACATGGTGGTGAGTTTATTCTTGACCAGTAAGCACTGTTGAAACTGACATATGTTTTACAGGCCTGGACTGCACGGAGGCTCCTCCGTCTAGACAAGATGGAGAAGGAGCTCCAGAAAGAACAGCGCCTCTCAAGGCAGTTCTACACAACAGTATGTATGACAACATCCTGTTGTGTTCTATATGAACACCAGAAAGGCCTTGGTTGAGTTGATTTAACTCTCTCTCACTCCCCCCCCCCCCCCCCCCCCTCTCTCTCTCTCCCTCTCCTATGAAGATAACCACTGAGGGACTGCAGCTTTTTTTAGAAAAGTTCCGCCCGGCAGCAGAGACAACTGCTCACAAAATCCTCCTCCCCGTCTTCTCTGGATTCCCAGCCTCCATCACAGCTGGGCCCAAGAGGGGCAACAGGTGCGGGAGGAGAGGCCCTGTTCACTCTGCGAAGAGGGAGGAGTTGTCCATCCCTCTGCAGGCGTTCCTCGGCTCTGCCAGAGATGACCTCATCCCAGAGGTGGTGAGGATATCACTGAAGCACCTACTAGAGGACGGACCAGGGCCAATGCCAAACAGGCAGTCAGATAGGGCCAAGGCAGAGGCCAGAAAACGTGCTGCCGTCGAGGACATCTATGGCCTGGTAGCACAAGCTGCGTCAAAGTACTTGAGGCAATTTGGTGATGTCCCCGTGGCACGTCTCACTGCATTAAGTAAGGATGTGTCACAGGACATGGTGCGGGCCATATTTATGAAGTTTGAGGAGGCATCAAACAACTTCAGCCTCCTCGGCTTTGATGGCGCCCCCTTCGATGCCAGGCGGTGGTCCGGGACGCAATCAGTGAGATGGAATTTAAAAAGAAGATGGCCTCCTCCCACCTCGTCCCTGACCACCTTGAGGGTCTGTACAGGGTGGTAGTACAGATTGTCAAGGAGACCATTGTCCGCTGAGGTCCAAGGGTCGAGGTAACCAACATTCTCTGCTCCTTCCCCTGGATTGAGGCAGTAGAGGAGGTCAGTCATGGACTTATCGACCATTCTCAAGTCTGCATGCTCGTCCAGAACATCCTGACTGAGATGGAGCAGATTACAGGCTCTGGCCTCCGGGTAGCAATAGCTCATGGAGGTGTGGAGACCTACCTCAAGTGTCTGGTGGGGATTCAGCTAACTAAGACATGTGTGGGCCTTAACAATACTACTGGACCACTCCTGGCCACTGTGGTAAGATATAAAAGCCATCTGAAATGCTCTGCTTGATTTTGTTTCATTCTAGTCCAATATATTTTGTTATATGCTTTCAGACTGTATTGACTGCTATGTGGTTATCACTTAAACTTGAACTCACTGGTGGAACAGCTAATTGGCTGATGGCTAAGTGATTGTTGGAATTAATATTCTGACAGTTCTTGTAAGGAAAAGGGATCACGTCGATTTACATTATGAAGGTGAAATTCAATAGTTTTTCCAACTCTTATACTGTTTTATTATCTTTGTTTACAGCCTGCTGAGCCGATCACACTTGTGAGCAGCACTGAGGCAGCTGAATGCTGTGGTGAGGGAGCAGAATGCTGCATCGTGGCAGATGAATGCACTGGTGGTGAGTACTTGGGGACAATACATTTTGTAGACAGTCTAATATATCATGATGAGAAAATAGGCTTATTCAACAGACACACTTTCAACATGTTTGATCTCTGTGTCAAAATAGCTACTTTGATGGATGGAGAGGGAGAGAGACAGGCACAGGAATGCCGCGGAGAACCTGCGGAATGCAGGAGCGAGGCGGCGGAATGCCGCAGAGAACCTGCGGATTGCAGGAGCGAGGCGGCGGAATGCCGCGGAGAAGGCGGCGGAATGCCGGCGGCAGGATGTGAGGCAGCGGAATGCCGCGGAGAACCTGCGGATTGCAGGAGCGAGGCGACAGAATGCCGCGGAAAAGGCGATGGAATGCCAGCGGCGGAATGCGAGGCGGCAGAATGCTGCGGAGAACCTGCGGATTGCAGGAGCGAGGCGGCGGAATGCCGCGGAGAACCTGCGGATTGCAGGAGCGGGGCGGCGGAATGCCGCGGAGAACCTGTGGATTGCAGGAGCGGGGCGGCGGAATGCCGCGGAGAACCTGTGGATTGCAGGAGCGAGGCGGCGGAATGCCGCGGAGAAGGTGGCGGAATGCCGACGGCGGAATGCCGCGGAGAACCTGCGGATTGCAGCAGCAAGGCCGCGGAATGCCGTGGAGAACCTGCGGAAAGCAGGAGCGAGGCGGCGGAATGCCCCGGAGAACCTGCGGATTGCAGCAGCAAGGCCGCGGAATGCCGCGGAGAACCTGCGGAAAGCAGGAGCGAGGCGGCGGAATGCTGCAGAGAACCTGCGGATTGCAGCAGCGAGGCGACGGAATGCTGCATAGAACCTGCGGATTGCAGGAGCGAGGTGGCGGAATGCCGCGGAGAACCTGCGGAAAGCAGGAGCGAGGCGGCGGAATGCCGCGGAGAACCTGCGGAAAGCAGGAGCGAGGCGGCGGAATGCCGCGGAGATCCTGCGGAATGCAGGAGCGAGGCGGCGGAATGCCTCCGAGAACCTGCGGATTGCAGCAGCGAGGCAGTGGAATTCCGCGGAGAACCTGCGGAAAGCAGGAGCGAGGCGGCGGAATGCCGCGGAGATCCTGCGGAATGCAGGAGCGAGGCGGCGGAATGCCTCCGAGAACCTGCGGATTGCAGCAGCGAGGCGGTGGAATTCCGCGGAGAACCTGCGGAAAGCAGGAGCGAGGCGGCGGAATGCCGCGGAGAACCTGCGGAATGCAGGAGCGAGGCGGCGGAATGCCGCGGAGAACCTGCGGAATGCAGGAGAGAGTCACAGACATGCTGCGGAGAACCTGCAAAATGCAGCAGAGAGGCAGCTGAGAGCAGCAGTTGTACGTACTTGTGTGCTGATTAAATTAAGAAACGAGTAGACACACTTTGTCAAGACACACTTTTGACATGTTACATCTCTGTTTCAAAACAGTGACTTGATCGATGGATAAACTAAGATCAATAAACTAAATATGTTTTTTTCTATTCTTTCAGATCCTGGAGATGGAATTCTCCTAAAGAAGAAGAAGAAGAAGAAGAAGAAGAAGAAGGGACAAGTTCGAGGGTTCTTCAGGCGTCTAGGGAGGATCCTGACCTGCTCCACTGGCCTTCCCAAAGAAGAGTAAAATGAGCCCTTACCCCCAGCACAGACAAAATTACCAAAAATAAACTAATATGCATTTTGATGATCAACATTGTGAATTTGTACATTTTTACAGAACATGCTAATTGCAATTCTGCAATTGATTACACTTGATAAGAGAGGATTTTCTATTATCAATGATACTAATCTGGTACAGATCCACTGCATCATCTTCATAACACACCAAGTTATTTCAGATATAGTATGTTGCATATTAATGTAGATCATTGGAGGCTGGTGGAGGTAGAAATCAGAGCACACGCTCATTGAAATGCATGGAATGGAGTAAGAAATGGTATCAAACACATGTGTTTGATGTATGTTTTATACCATTCTTTATTCCATGCATTACAATAAGCCCATCCTCTGATTTCCACCTCCACCTGATGAGGTTTTGATCAATGCTGTTCAGAGAATCCCTGTGGAATGGACCAAAAGACTGACCCTTACCCTGCCACTGGGGGGCGATAGTGGAGGCCTTACCCCATTACCCCCTCTGACTAAAACCCTTTTTTGAGTTTTTAATGAATGTTCTGAAAATAAGTTTACTATGA
Source organism: Argentina silus (assembly GCF_951799395.1). Lineage (NCBI taxonomy): Eukaryota > Metazoa > Chordata > Actinopteri > Argentiniformes > Argentinidae > Argentina > Argentina silus. The sequence continues at coordinate 49,592,015 of NC_139654.1, forward strand.
AACTGCTAGAAAATAAAATAGCCATGCAGAAACTGTGCAGAAAGTGCCACATGCAGAACTGAACACTCCATACTACCTGCAGTGTTAAATTATTGTGTGACAAACACATTTGAGAGATAAATATACTGTTTGAGTCTTGTCAGATTAAATGTGAAAGTTTTTGCATCACCTGCATCACACACACACACACACACACACACAGACACACACACACAGACACACACACACACACACACACACACACACCCAGTGATGAGAGAGAAAATAGGATGTTTTTATTTGTGTTGTCTATTTATGAATTGTGAGCTGTAAACATCAGCTTGCAAATAAGCCTTCTGCCCTTTTCATTGTGTTCTGACTGAGAGACAGGATTATAGAGCTCTGCTTTATGGATGATACGCCCTTTACTGTGGAAAGTTATCCAAATGCTGCACGTTGGGTCTTGTAAAAGCAGAAGGAGCATTTAAAGAGTACCTATTGTAGCAGGTAGGACCTTAATTGGTCCACCATGTGACAAAATGTCATTGGCTGGGTTTCCTGTGTGCCCTATTTAAAGCTTTGTAATCAGGCATTTGGAGAGACGATTTACGTGGGGTCCTTACCATGTGTGTGACAATTGTTGTAGGTGGTTGGATGTGTCATGATGTTATGTTTGAGAACACTGCATTTTTTTTTGGAGGAAATGCTTAAATTCATTGTATGATGTAATGATTCTAAAAGTGTACCTATATATTCCCTAGGGAAAGCAAGTTGTGGGCTGGTGTTCTGTCAGCATGTGTCTGTCATATTTGAAGCAACTTCATTGAGCTTTAAATGCAGGCTGGTGGTAAATGAGAACTAACTCCAGGTTTCTGTCTCTTCAGATAATCGCTATGCCTGCCGCTGTTCTTTTCCTTGTTTGTTTAAGACAACGTTCATTTTGACATCTTTCGTTAAAGTCACTTCCCAGCTGGAGATTCAGTTTGATTAGATTAGATTAGATTCAACTTTATTGTCATTGTGCAGAGTACAAGTACAGAGACAACAGTTAGTGTCTAACCAGAAGTGCAAAAAAGCTGAAAAGTGCAGTGTGAACAGTATATACAGATAGTGCAGTATATGAGCAGTATAGTAGTGCAGTATAGTATAAGTAGTGCAGTGTAAGCAGTATCTGAATTAGTATTATTAGAATTGATAGTGACAACTTTAATTTTAATGAACATTTTAAACTTTATAACTCAACCTGCTTTATTGAGAATCCTAGAAGTGAGGTTGATATACCGGTGACGGTTATCCTACTGGTATTGCAGTGTGCAGTGAATTCCCAAAGTCTTCCATCCCTCACTTGTGCTTTTATGCTACTGGTGCAACTGTGGGAATGTTTGAAAACCGCGTCCATTGAAAAGGAAACACCATTGCTCTACATGCTATTCTATATTTCAAAATAGAGTAAAACCATCTTCTATCATTTATTTGGTAGGCCTGTGTTTGGGAAACCCAGAGCATTACGGAGCTCCTGCATTGACCAAAGGGTGGCGTTGCTGAGCATGAATGTTAATTGACATTCTGTTTGATATGCCCTAATGATCACATCTCCAGTATTCCAAGAAAACAATGTTCTGAATGTATTATCAAGTACATATCACTTTGATCTCTTACCAGTCCATTTGACACCCCCAACTGAAACAGAACAAGTGGAAAAAATCACATTCAACATCTGACCCTGAAAGAGCCACACCATTTATTTAAAAAAAAAAATATATATATATATATATCATATTAATTACTCGATTGGATTAATGTGAGCTCATGTTAAATTTTCCCCTCGGACACCGCGTTACGCCCCGGTTTCATTCTTTGTCGGCAGAATTAATCTAATAGGGAGAAAGTGGTTATTAGGTCACAATGCAGCCTGAGAGAGATTTTCAGTCAGGCACTGTTTAGGAGCAACCTGAAGAAGGCCCTGCTGTGCCATTCTGTCTTCTAAATCCTCTTGTGTAACTGTTTTTGAATAAAAACCCACTCTTGTTCCCCATCCAATTCCCCCCAATGTGAATGGAGTTGTAATATGTTCATACTATGATGGCCATTAAGAGTAATCTCACCTCTGTGTTGGAAATGTGGAAATTATCATGGGTGCCTTTACTATCAAGAGTGTGTGTGTGTGTGTGTGTGTGTGTGTGTGTGTGTGTTTATTGATGATAGTCCATAAGCATCTCTCAACTAGATTCCTTTGGAAAGACTCTGTAACCTCCTATAATAAGGGCAATTATTGCATTACCAGGTTTGTGGTGAGAAAGCCATTAAATGGTGAGGTGAACAGTTCAGGTGTACAAGACAGTGTCATAGAGTATACATGTACAACCTTGATCCATGGACATAATGTAGTCATTAGACACTGCAGGTCTTGAATATGAAATACAGAACTATTCAGAAATATGAATGTGGGGGGACATGCAGCGTTCGGCCTGTAGAGGGTGCTACAGGACCGTGGCCAAGGTGCGGAACCGAGGCTTTGTCGCACACCTGTTGCGAATGAAGCCTCGTTAACGAATGGTTTAAGATGTGTGTGCCTCTGCTTTGGGGAAAAGAAGGCTGAAAAGCTACGACTGAAAAGTCGCCCAGGACCGGAAAAAGGAACATTCTAAATAAACGGGTTTTATTTCTCTTATCACTACCACCGAGTCCGCCTCTGTGTTAAGGACCTTGTTACAATGAAACATTCATTTATCACTGAAAATACAGTCTTTCAGGGACGGTCGGCATTTCGTACAATAGACTGCATGAAAAATACATGAGTTTCTGATGCCCAAAGATCTCCAACCAAGGTTTCTGAGGCACAGAGTACAGAAGTCAGCAGAGGAGCGAGGTCAATAGCAGGGGAGAAAATTAGAGAGAAAAGAACAAGTGGGGGTGGGAGAGAGAGGCAGAGGGAGAGACACAGAGAGAGAGAGACTGGGGCAGAGGAGACAGACACACATACAGTGTACACAGATAGAGAGAGAGAGATAGAGGGAGAGAGACAGAGGGAGGGGAGAAAGATACAGGGGAGAGACACACACACAATGTACACAGACAGAGAGAGAGAATTCAATAAGACAATTTGAATTACCCAGTACTGTACCACAGCAGCAGGTAATATCACATTCCTTCGCCAACGCAGCGTTGCTTAGCTCATTTCGGGATGAAATTAGAATGAAATCTAACTTAATGCACCATCGCTGGCACTACACATGGTTGATTACATGCTGTGATCAGCTAATGAAATGAGGGTAGAGGTAAAAAGACCAGTTAGGGGAACTGACTCCTGAATTATACATGATATTAATTATATCTTGTGGCTTTGTTATATTAATTATATCTTGAGGAGGGTTTTTTGGTTGAGTTGACTTCATTCCCTTTGGATCCTGGATTTCGTCCTCATCCTGCTACGCTGCTGTTGGAGGAGCTGTGCGGAGCGTGGACTGGCGAGCCATTTCCAACGTCCCTTTTGTTGATTTTGATCTCCGTGAGAAAAGGAGAGACACTGTGCATTGTGCCATCTGGATTTCGGTAGGACAGATCCTTTGATGACCTGCTGACACACACTTGAACCACTGGACGGACCCTGGTCCATTGACTGAGACTAAGTAATCACAAATCTCCTCAACCTCCATCTGAAAGAGCTGGATCTAAGCTCGAATGAACTAGAAGATTCCTTAAATGGAGTGTCCTTAATTGCTCATTGTGGGGGGACATGCAGCGTTCGGCCTGTAGAGGGAGCTACAGGACCGTGGCCGGGGTTGTGTCGGCGAGACTTTTGTTGCACACCTGCTGCGAATTAAGTCTCGCCGGCAAATGTTTAAGATGTGTGTGCTTCTGCCCAGAGGGAGGCGAGGTGAGCTGGGAACGGCGAACGAGAGAGAATTAGGCTGTTTGAGAAGCTTTTGAATCCTAGGCAACCTGCCCAGTGGAGAGGCGAGGTGAGCTGGGAACGGCGAACGAGAGAGAGAGAGAAAGAGACGACGGCAAAGTCGCCGAGTTATCATTGAGGAGGCTGGAAAGCCAAAAGGACATTGTTACCAGAACTATATGAATAAACGGGAGAGATTCCCTTACCGTAACGCTGCATGTCCCCCCACACTCATGGACTGGGATATGTCCAGGAAAGACTAAATACACTAAAGTACGTTTTGAACCAGTCAACCTTTCATCAGAAAGTAATCACTTATGCTAACCACTGAGATTAAGTAATGCTCCCCCCTCCCCCCTCCAGTATTGTATGCTGTGATTCTGTGTTAAAAGAGTAATACTTTCCTCTCCATCTATTTGTAGGCTCTCGCAATGCAAGGTCCTCTGCTACTCTGGCTAGATCTCTGATAAAGTTTAGCAGTTGTGACTTGTGCACCGAACTGGATTTAAGCATTAATAACCTAGGTGATCAATCAACTCATTGGTACACTGATGCAAGTTGACCAAGCAAGTGTGGCGTGAGTATTAAATTCACCCTGTAACTGAGTATTTTACATATTAAATTAAGTTTAAGCTTCCAGTATGTATATTTGAGCTTTAAAATAGTGCCCAGTGGCCATGATATATCGGTAGCGATTAAGGAATGATATCACGTGATAAAAAACATTTAGTGAAGTATCTATTTTACGTTTTGTTTGTTTACAAGTACATGCACATTATGCCGCTATCTATGTACATTTTCAAATTGTCAGTTTGACCAAAAAGGGCAACAAAGCACAAAACTACATGCTTTTTAAGTGAAATATTTAAGAGTGCCATTTTCTTCACCAGGACTTACCAATGTAACCTGAGCTTGTACTACTGTAGCCTTACGGGGGGATGCTGCAAACAGCTGGCTGCATTTCTAGGAGCCGAAACCTGCCTGACTCGGCTGAACATGAGTAGCAGCAAATTGCTGAATTCAGGCGTGATGCTGTTCTGCGAAGTGCCTGAGGTCACAGTGGTGTTATCTGCAGGAACTGAAGTATGTCTACCTCAGAGTTTAGCTTATCTATCTCTTATTCCAGTAGCAAGATCATTCAAGTGTGCATTTATAATATATTCATGTTGCATGGATTTGGTTTCTGCTTTGTAATGTGTAAACATAATAATGTCTCCCCTTTTATTCTAGTCTTGCAAACTGTGGAATCACTGAGGAAGGCTGTGCTGCTCTGGCTTCTTCACTGAATGCAAACCTCTCTATCTCGGAATGCCTGAGAGAGCTAGATCTGAGCAGGAATCACCTAACAGACTCAGGAGTCAACCAGCTCGCTGCAGCACTGAAGAATCCATCCTGTCTAATAGATACACTCAGGTGAAAACTAGAACCAGTACTCCCATATCAGAAAAAATTTGTACTGTATAACTTTACATGCAACATTGTATTAATATGCTTTTCATGGGCAGTTTGCGTCAAGGGATGTATTCATACCGAAAAGCGGGTTACAAAGTGCTTTGGCTCAATGCTTCAACAGATGTTGCCCCAGGTCTCAGTAAAATTCCAAGGTCAAAAACCCTTTCTTTTAAAAATTTTTACATTCATGGCATTTAGCAGACGCCTTTATCTAAAGCGACTTACAACAATACATTTGTTTAAGTAAGTGAATCATCTATCCAACAGTCATCATAAGACAAAGTAATCAATGCTCACACCAAGGGCCATCGGCAGTCGTAATGCCAGTAGGCTAATTTATTTATTTAAAAAAAAAAGAAAATGTTTAGCAGGAGAGAACTTGCACAGGGGGGAAGCGGGGAGAAGAGGTCTCGGGGTTGAGGTTAGGGTTAGTATAGGGGGGGTAGTGAGGGTGAAGCGGTCTTTAGGAGGGACTGTTAAGATGGAGCCTGAAGAGATGGGTTTTCAATCTACGGCAGAAGATCGGAAGTGACTCTTCAGTCCTGACCGTTGTGGGAAGCTCATTCCACCAGCGGGGCACCAGGACAGTGAAAAGCTGTGACCGAGTAGTGCGGCCACTGCATCCACGTAGAGGCGACGGTTCCAGGTGGGCAGCCGAAGTGGAAGAGCGGAGTTATCTTGCAGGGGTTTGGGGGCTAACCATTGCTTGCAAGTAGGGAGGGGCTTTTCCCTTTGCCGCCCGGTAGGCAAGCACCAGGGTCTTGAATTTGATGCGAGCTGCTACCGGGAGCCAGTGGAGGATGCAGAGGAGGGGCATGACATGGGAGAATTTGGGGAGATTGAACACCAGACGAGCGGCAGCGTTCTGGATGAGCTGCAGAGGCCTGATGGAGGAGGCGGTGAGTCCAGCCAAGAGTGCATTGCAGTAGTCAAGGCGAGAGATTACAAGTGTTTGGATTAAAAGTTGTGCTGCTTCTCTGGTGAGGAATGGACGTATCCTTCTGATGTTGTAGACAAAGAATCTACAGGAGCGTGCTGTCGCTGTGATGTACGCCACACAGGATAAGTGGTTGTCAAGGATCACCCCAAGGTTCTTGGCTGTATGAGAGGAGGTCACAGTAGAGTTTTATACTGTGATGGAGAAGTCTTGGAGAGGGCAGGCTTTCCCTGGGAGGAAGAGCAGCTCAGTCTTGTCAAGGTTGAGCTTGAGGTGGTGGGCTGACAGCCACCAAGACATGCCGAGACGCGTGTTGCCACCTGTGAGTCAGAAGTGGGGAAAGAGAGAAAAAGCTGAGTGTCATCTGCGTAGGTGTGGTAGGAGAAACCATGTGAAGAAATTACCGAGCCGAGAGTTTTGGTATAGAGAGAGAACAGTAAAGGCCCAAAGACAGAGCCCTGAGGGACACCAGTGGTGAGGGGTCACCTGGTAGGAGCGACCGGCAAGGTAGGATGCAAACCAGGAGAGTGCAGAGCCAGAGATGCCCAATTCTGAGAGGGTGGAGAGAAGGATCGGGTGGTTTACTGTGTCAAATGCAGCAGACAGGAATGAGAATAGAGGAGAGGGAGGAAGCTTGAGCGGAGTGGAGAGCCTCCGTGACAGCGAGGAGAGCAGTTTCAGTAGAGTGCCCAGCTTTAAAGCTGGATTGGTCAGGGTCAAGGAAGTTGTTTTGAAGGAGGTAGTTAGACAGTTGGTTAGAGACAGCACATTCAAGGGTTTTAGATAAGAAGGAGAGAAGGGATACCGGTCTGTAGTTATGGACAGCAGACGGGTCAAGAGTTGGTTTCTTGAGAAGAGGCTTGACTCTGGCTGTCTTGAAGGCAGCTGGGACAGATCCTGTGGATAGAGAGGAATTGATTAAGGTGTAAGGAACGGAAGGAGGTCTTTGGAGATGGATTGGAGAAAGGGGGAGGGGATAGGATTGAGGGGGCAGGTGGTTGCCCGCTTGGATGTGACCAGCTTTAGAACATCATCAGAGGAGAGGGGGGAGAAATCTGATAAACCAGAGACTGGGTGTTGCACAGTGGGTTTGGGAGGAGAGGTAGCATTGTTGGTGAGAGGTAGAGGGAAGGAGCTGCTAATGTTATCAACCTTCTTTTCAAAATAGGTGACAAAGTCATCGGCAGACAGAGAGGAGGGAGGAGGGGGAGGAGGAGGGTTGAGGAGTGAGGAAAATGTGGAGAACAGTTTCCTTGGGTCAGAGACAGAGGATTGAATTTTGGAATGGTAGTATAAGGCTTTAGCAGCTGATGCAGATGAGGTGTAGTTGAGTAGGAGAGAGAGATAAGGGTCTAGGTCATCAGGAAGGCCAGATTTTCTCCATTTCCTCTCAGCTGCCCAGAGCCCTATTCTACAACCTTGCAGGGTTTCAGACAGCCAGGGAGCGCGTGGAGTGGATGGTGCCGGCCTTGAGATCTGTGGACAGAGAGAGTCGAAGGATGAGGAAAAAGAGGACAGGAGGGTGGAGGAAGCTGCATCAGTAGATAGAAGAGAGAAGGATTCAACAGAGGGTAGGGTGGATAAGACAGAGGAAGAAAGAGCGGTGAGTGAGTGGGTGCGCAGGCCGCAACGAGAGGACACAGTGTGGGTAGAGACTGGTTGGGAGGGTGAGCATTTGAGAGGGAGGGAGAAGGATACAAAATGATGGTCCGAAACCGGAAGAGAAGTAACAGTGAGGTTTGAGGTATGGTAGGATCTTGTGAAGACAAGGTCAAGCTGATTGCCCGCCTTATGAGTGGGACGAGAGTGGGACTGAGTAAGGCCGAACGAACTCTATCATGAGCCATCTCGTCTAATTATCCAAATCTCCGTCCTCACACCTTGAGATGTATGGTCCTCTGTGATCACTGTCTTGTTGTTGCTTGAGGGAAACATATTGAATGTACGCTTTAATCACACTCACCAAGACCCAGGGGAGATAACTTAATGGCATAATAATAAGTAAATAATAAGTAGCTTTCAAGATTCAAATCACACTTTTTATGGACACGTGTTTGATACCATTCCTGATTCCGTTCCATGCATTGCAATGAGCCCCGTCCTCCGATTTCTATCTCCACCAGCCTTCTATTTCCATTTCTGAACTCCACCCAGAGTGTGTGTTGTGAATGTCTGTGGCTTAATATCTCTCTCTCTCTCTCTCTCTCTCTCTCTCTCTCTCTCTCTCTCTCTCTCTCTCTCTCTCTCTGTCTCTCGCCACCCTCCACACACTTGGCGACCACATATGCTTTGACCATGTTGGCACACACGTGTACAACGTTATTGGTATTTTGTATTAATTTGTATTATTTTGCTTGAGTCCTGTATGAAATGTATTGACCTTGTTGTGACCCAATGTACTTTGTTATTTTCCATTACATGACTGAGGAAAGAACCAAAACTGACTGCTTCTGTGATCTTACAATAGACGGAATGTGACCTTGGAACACTCCTAACCGTAGGCTGAGACATTGTGATAGTGGCTCACAAAGCCTACGCTTCTTTCCCAGCTTCTTTTCTATGTTATCAGCAAGCAGGTGCAAAACATGTTTACCACTAGACCTATGACGTACGAGCATTAGAGTAAAGGACGGTCCTCTCCTCAGCCACGGCATCAGTCTCTGAATCCACACTTTTGGTGAAGGAATGCTGATCCAGCTGTAACCAACGTTGTTTAAACTTTGCATATGCATTAAAACTCTCAACTGAGACCAAACATTGTTTATTGTTGCTCACTGAAAGATTTCCACCACAATCTACAGCTAGGCCAAGTTGTGGTGGACCCGGAACACAATTTTGTAAGCCAGTCATCAGTTTTTCTTTGGATAAAAAACAAGGCATTAGACATGGAAAGGTTCTCCCGTTATTCTCTCAAATTGTCCTTCCATTTCTAAACTGAGGCCATGTCAAGACTGAATAAGTAGTCCTATAAGTAGGTGGGGATAGCGTGTCAATCCACTCGTATCAAAATAAATACTTTTTGGCGGTCATTCGGCGCAATGTAACTTTTCTAAATGTTTTCTGGCTGTGTGTGCTTTAATCGAGGGAGATTGGATCACATTTCAGCTAGTCACAACAACAACGTTAAAGTGTCAAGTTGCAAAGGGGGGACATCATATCATCATCTTCAGCTGTCCAGAAAAAATGCGGTCTGGTCTGTTCGAATATCCCCAGCAGGCGAGAATTCTACCACTGAACCACCAATGCTTAGATGTCAGCAAGGATAGAGAATGAATGGGGAATTTTGAGTGAGTTTAAGACTTAACTTTAGCGCGAGACCGTGGTTCAATTCCCCAACTGATCAATTAAAACTTGGTTGTATGTCTTTGAACCAAAAGAAAAGTTGATCATCTAAGGGTGTGTAGTGTAGTGGTCATCACGTTCGCCTCACACGCGAAAGGTCCCCGGTTCGAAACCGGGCGGAAACACATTTATTCTCACCATTCCAGGACCATGGCGCTTTCTCTCTGTAGCCGTAACATTATAGATAATTGTGTAAAATGAAAACTGTCAATAACCAGTTCACAAAACATAGCTAGTTTGGCTTGAAACACCAGGTGAGCAAAGGATTTAGGCAAAAAGTGTTGGGAATCGAGCCCAGGCCTTCCAAACCACCTCCTCTGCCCATGTTGGTAATCGAACCCAGGCCTCCCATACCACCTCCTCGTTAGTATAGTGGTCAGTATCCCTGCCTGTCACGTGGGAAACCGGGGTTCATTTCCCCGACGGGGAGAGCTACTTATTTCTTGCAGCTCTAATTCAAGCAAAGCAGTCCAAAGGTAGTGAAACGTAGTTGTTAGCTAAATATGTAGCACAAAAAGACCTTCTAACTTGGAAACGTGCAGATCTGGCGGTCCCGTTGGCACCCTTCGATAGCTCAGTTGGTAGAGCAGAGGACTGTAGGTTCTATAGCAGTAATCCTTAGGTCGCTGGTTCAAATCCGGCTCGAAGGAGGAGCCTTTTTTTTTTTTTTTTTTGTGAGTTTTAACAAGGTGTCGTTCAAGGACTCCAGCGAACGAGGGTTGTGTCTCCACAAAATTCGTTCCCTGACCTGGAATCGAACCCAGGCCGCAGCGGTGAGAGCACCGAATCCTAACCACTAGACCACCAGGGAGAGACTGTTGCCCTGCATCTGTGATGAGGTGTCCTTGTCTAAACAGTCTTCCAAGTGTCCTGACTCAGCACAGCCATGACGGTCAACAACGTCCTCTACCATGCTGTCGCTATGTGTTCCAAAAATCCCTGCAGTTGCCCGTAGGGGTTGTAGCTCAGTGGTAGAGCGCATGCTTTGCATGTATGAGGTCCAGGGTTCAATCCCCTGCATCTCCAAGATACGGCCTCCCTTTTGGGCAGAGGCACATTCTGCATTCAACACTGACCCTCTAAGTTGGAAACGTGCAGATCTGGCAGGCCCAATCAATGAACATGACAATGAGTTCACTGTACTCCAATGTCCTCCACAGTCACCAGATCTCAATCCAATAGGGCACCTTCGGGATGTGGTGGAACGGGAGAATCGCATCATGGATGTGCAGCCGACAAATCTGCAGCAACTGCGTGATGCTATCATGTCAACGGAGGGATGTTTCCAGCACCTTGATGAATCTATGGCACAAAGAATTAAGGCAGTTCTGAAAGCAAAAGGGGGTCCAACCCAGTACTAGCAAGGTGTACCTAATAAAGTGGCCAGTGAGTGAAAACTGTGGTTTACAATTATCAAAGGTCCTCATGAAGTGTTAATGTAATTGTCCTTTTCATGAATTCATGAATTGAACCCTGGCCTCCCGCATGGCAGGCGAGAATTCTATCACTGAACCACCAATGCTTACATGTCAGCCGAATTTGGCCTTGAAGAATGGATATTTACATATATCGGTGGTTTCCAACGGCCGTAAAGAAGTGTTCATGCATTGGCCCGGAATCGAACCCGGGACTCCCGCGTGGCAGGCGAGAATTCTACCACTGAACCACCAATGCTTAGATGTCAGCAAGGATAGAAAATGAAGGGGGAATTTTGAGTGAGTTTAAGACTTAACTTTAGCGCGAGACCGTGGTTCAATTCCCCAACTGATCAATTAAAACTTGGTTGTATGTCTTTGAACCAAAAGAAAAGTTGATCATCTAAGGGTGTGTAGTTTCCGTAGTGTAGTGGTAATCACGTTCGCCTTATACGCGAAAGGTCCCCGGTTCGAAACCGGGCGGAAACACATTTATTCTCACCATTCCAGGACCATGGCGCTTTCTCTCTGTAGCCGTAACATTATTGTAGTGAGATAATTGTGTAAAATGAAAACTGTCAATAACCAGTTCACAAAACATAGCTAGTTCGGCTTGAAACACCAGGTGAACAAAGGATTTAGGCAAAAAGTGTTTGTGCACAGGCTGGGAATTGAACCCAGGCCTTCCAAACCACCTCCTCTGCCCATGTTGGTAATCGAACCCAGGCCTCCCGTACCACCTCCTCGTTAGTATAGTGGTCAGTATCCCTGCCTGTCACGTGGGAAACTGGGGTTCATCTCCCCAACGGGGAGAGCTACTGATTTCTTGCAGCTCTACTTCAAGCAAAGCAGTCAAAAGGTAGTGAAACGTAGTGAGTGGTTGTCCATCAGTCGTGTTCTTTGCGACAATGACCTTTCTGGTTGTCATTGTAACTGTTTACACAACAAGGATGAACTGCCCCAAACCAGGTGATTGTCATGTATTGGGCCAGTTCTATTTCGGTCCCTTCACCTAGTTCACCCAGGTCTTCAGTGTTCACCAGGGCTCATATTCACAAAGCATCTTAAAGTAGGAAAGCTGATCTAGGATCAGTTTAGCCTTTTAGATCAGATTGAATAAGATTACATGGAAAGGTGGGGGACCTGATCCTAGATCAGCACTCTTACTCTGAGACACTTTGTGGATATGGGCTTTGTTGGAGTTGGAGCTAAAGTTAGCTCGCTAACTCCCTTTGATCGCTTCCGTAGTATATAACCCGAGTAGTTGAAAAGTGCATTTATTAGGTTTTTTGGAAGGCACATATCACAAGCTTTAGACCCAAGAAGACAGCCACCAGAGGAACAATCAGAGTGAGTAAACTTACGACTTTATTACAAACTGTGGCTTGGCGGGGTCATTTTTATTTCGATACTTGACAAGTATCACCAGTGACAGAACCACACAAGTGTTCACCGGTTTTGTACGTGGAGGGTGCTTTAGTAGAGTCAGTGTGATCTGGGTGGATGAGAGAGGTGCTGAGCTGCAGGGAGACTCCAGATACCAGGGTGTCATACAGGGCGTCTGACTGTGACACTCCAGAGGCCATTGTCTTACCATGCTTACAATGGGTCAGGAAAACCTTTCAGCCTCAAACAATATAATAAGAAGAACATATGCCATTTAGCTAACGCTTTTATCCAAAGCCACTTACATTGCAGTTAGTGCATACATTTCAGTATATATGTGTTAGGGTTAGGGCCATGCTCTACCAATTGGTAGTTTTTTTTTTCAGCGAATATCATAATTACATGATAGAATGACTAGCAAAGGAGTTCAAAAGTTGAGTGTGCGGAATTTATTAAGTTTGACAATGAGGACGAATCTCATTGCCAAACTTTCCCATAATTCAGTGTGTTTGTGTGTGCGTGTGTGTGCGTGTGTATGTGCGCGCGCGCGCGTGTGTGAATTTGAGTGTCTGTGGCAGACTCTGTGCATGCATGCATTTATGTGTTTGTGCATGTGTGCATGCATGTGTGTGTGTGTGTGTGTGTGTGTGTGTGTGTGTGTGTGTGTGTGTGTGTGTGTGTGTGTTTGTTTGTGTCCATGTGTGCGGGCGTGCATGCGTGTTTGTCCGTGTGTGTATGTATGTTTGAGAGTTTTTAATTCAACTCTAGGGCTCATTTAGTTGAGTCTTCAGTTGAGTATTACTGGAACTCATCCTACTCTCAGAAATTGATGTGCTTCTTATACCACTTCCCTTCTTCCGCCACAAGTTCCCATCTAATCTGATTATCTCAACTCACCATCTCTAACGGGAGCACAAGTCATTTCAAATTCAAGGTATGAGTGGGACTTGTGTGAAAATGTGCCGTTGTTACAGAGAATACATTGACCTGCGTTTGTATTGGGACATTGAAGCATTCTTTCTTCTTTTGGCTCGATATTTTAAAAGTTTGAATTTGAAATCAAACTGTTCATATGAGGTTAAATGCACAAGTATGGTCACACTGATACAATGTTAACTAAGACTCTGTTTCTGACTGAAGTGCTGCTGACCTAAAAACATACACGTTTACTGTAACCCTTCTAATTCCATGTCCTGCTGAGCTAAAAGTGTGCAGGTTTACCGTCACGCAAATGAATACATTATCTATGAAGTAATGAGACAAATGAACATAACAAAATATAACATGGTTCATGAGAAAAGAGTGGTCCAAAAAAAGTGAAAAAACAAATTGTGAATGTGTCAATGTGTATTTAGGGTTAGGGTTAGAACCAATACATTAATTAGCAGAGGTTGTGCTGATCTAGGATCAGGTAGGACCTGCACTCTTACTCTGAGACACTTTGTGGATACAGGTTTTAAGGTGCACATACTGTACTCAGTCATTGAAGGTGTAGGAGTCAGTGGAAGGGGCAAGGGAGTGGATTGGAATCAGGCCATAGATGAGCCCATGCTGCTCTTTGGAGACATCTCCCCCACCTACCGTACAGATCAAGGATCAGCTCGTCAGTTCTCTGAGCCTCAAACCTAACTGAACTGGGAAACAAATGAAACTGATCCTGGAGCAGAATTTAGCAATCCATTTAACCCTCAGAGGAGCACAGCAGGGTCTCTACAGTGGCTACATGTCAGAGTTTGATTTTGATGCCTTGTTTCAGCACTGTACTCTGATTAGGGTATAATAGTCCTGTGACATATTTCCTTTATTCTTTTCTCCAGAGGTACCTTAAACTACTCTATACAGTATACTAACCCCTCACTATACAGTATGGTCTTTTGGATGCTGCCTTAATCTTCCTCACCAAATGTTCAGGTTTGACCTCTGCATCTCCCTCTGTGATGAAGAGCTCTGTGCAGATCTTGTTGAAAAGTATGGGTTCTCCTTGTTTAGCTATTCTCTGAAATACACATTCACACTTTGGCACACAACAACGCAAGTTAGGTGTCAATCCAAAGATGCAAGAATGACACTTCAATCTCGTTGAAAGCATCGGTTCGAACCCCGCCAAGGTTGAAGCTGTCTCCGTGCTCAAAGAAGCCGTTGGATAACGTCTGTCTGAATGTGGTCTCCGAAGGATGTGCCGCACGCTTTACATTGTTTCTCCACTGTTTCCACGCCCACGGTCATCCAAGCTGACAAAGAAGCATGGCTGTGTGACAAGGATGGGATTCGAACCCACGCATGCAGAGCAGATTGGATTAGCAGTCCATCACCTCAACCACTCTGCCACCTCGTCCTACTCTCGTGATTGCCCGGTAGCCCTTTCCACCGGATACTTAAAGCCAGGATGTGAAGAAAGGCTTTTTAACAGTGGAATTTTGCTGCTACCTGGGGAAACATCTGTTGAACCATTGAGCCAAAGGACTTTAATTTGGTGGACCCAGCTTGTGAAAGTTTTCGTCAAAGGGCTCGTCCGGGATTTGAACCCGGGACCTCTCACACCCGAAGCGAGAATCATACCACTAGACCAACGAACCATCTGACAACACCTTGCCCCTCCACCGCAACGGAGCCTCAGGTTGTGGGAAGTGTCCGCACTGTCTGCATAAAAAAAGGACAATCTCAATCGTGTTCGCAACGCTGGCAAGGTGACCCATCTGCTGAAGCAGCTAGCCAAGACACTTTGATGGAGTCGTCCGAGCTGGTGAAAGGCTAAATCAAAGGGCTCGTCCGGGATTTGAACCAAGGACCTCTCGCACCATAAGCGAGAATCATACCCCTAGACCAATGAGCCACCTTCTAATGGGTGACCCTCCCCCGCAATGGTGCCTCAGGTTGGGGGATGTGTCCGCCCTGTCGGCAAAAAGCAGGGAGTTTACTTCCACTGTGTTTGCATTGTTGTAACATTTTTCTCGCCCCCCCCCCCCTCCCTTTTTTACTGAGTAATCCAGCCCATGAAATAAAAGTGACAACAATGACCCTGCAAAATGTTGAAATGGTGAGTCCTGGAGGGCATATGAATGTGGCGGTCCTGCCTGGTCATATGAGCGCATTGGTGGTATAGTGGTGAGCATAGCTGTCTTCCAAGCAGTTGACCCGAGTTCGATTCCCGGCCAATGCAGGTTAGGTATCCTTTTCCCGAGGGGCCCATGCCTGCGTATCCAAAGGCGCAAGAATGACACTTCAGTCTCGTTGAAAGCGTCGGTTCGAACCCTGCCTTGTTTGAAGCTGTCTCCGTGCTCAAAGAAGCTGTTGGACGACGTCCGTCTGAATGTGGTCTCCGAAGGATGTGCCGCACGCTTTACATTGTTTCTCCACCTCCTCTGTTTCCACGCACACGGTTGTCCAAGCTGACAAAGAAGCATGGCTGTGCGACGAGGATGGCATTCGAACCCACGCGTGCAGAGCACAATGGATTAGCAGTCCATCGCCTTCACCACACGGCCACCTCGACCTACGCTTGTATTGGCCTGGTAGCCTATTCCACCAGATACTTAAAGCCAGGACGTGAAGAAAGGCTTTTTAACAGTGGAATTTTGCTGCTACTTGGGGAAACATTTGTTGAACCATTGAGCCAAAGGACTTTGATTTGGTGGACCCAGCTTGTGAAAGTTTTCGTCAAAGGGCTCGTCCAGGATTTGAACCCGGGACCTCTCACACCCGAAGCAAGAATCATACCACTAGACCAACGAACCGTCTGACACCACCTTGCGCGTACACCGCAACGGAGCCTCAGGTTGTGGGAAGTGTCTGCACTGTCTGCATAAAAAAAAAAATTTGTATCATTCGCAACACTGGCAAGGTGACCCATCTGCTGAAGCGGCGACCCAAGACACTTTGATGGAGTCGTCCGAGCTGGTGAAAGGCTAAATCAGAGGGCTCGTCGGGGATTGAACCCAGGACCTCTCGCACCCTAAACGAGAATCATACCCCTAGACCAACGAGCCACCTACTAACGGATGCCCCTTCCCCGCAATGGAGCCTCAGGTTGGGGGACGTTTCCGCCCAGTCGGCAAAAAGCAGGGAGTTTACTTCCACTGTGTGTGCATTGTTGTAAGATTTTTCTCACCCCCCCACCCTCTCTTGTTTACTGAGTAATCCAGCCCATGAAAAAAAGGTGACAAGAAAGACCCTGTGGTGAACATACTGTAGGAGGAAGCAGAATTGTGTTTTCAAGCACTTACCCACAGAGAGGTGAATCCTGGTGTCGTCGGCAGGCTTCATGGTTCGGTCAGATCCACACCAGTTCGTCCCAGCATCCTCTACTTTCAGATTTCTGATGGTGAAGTGTGTCAGTCTGGGGTAATCCCCTTTTCACATGGACACAAGGATAAACACACCACACCATGGCAATCCTCTCAACGTGTTTCGGTCACATTGTCTGATTTGAATTAGCTCCAATCTGTGAAATTCATTGGTCAAAATATTACATTTCAATCATTATCATAGTGCATTCACATTATTGAGGACTAAGTCTGCAGAATACCTCTGCTACACAACAGTACATTTATTAATGATGGACTAGAAGACCAGATTAGACTCACCTTCAACATGCAGGTGCAAAATAATAGTTGAATAATGTTTTTTCACTTCAGTCAAAAATAAACGAGCAAAATCCACAACTCATTCTCACCACATCGTAGACTGCTATGTCAACACTGAGCATGTTCAGATCTCACAGCTCACTACAGAGACACAGCACAGTAAAAAAAACACAAAAAGGAAGTGCTGATATCATTAGAGTTAGGTTTCTCAGAATAACTAGATCTGGAGCTGATAAACAATAATTCATATGTTGAAGTTTTTTTCACAGCCACTGTGACTTGAATCTAGTTCACAAGACTGATTTTTCTGCAGATGGATTTTGATGGCGCCAGCCTTGATTTAAATGTGTATACCTATTTACAGTTGAATGAGCGACATCCTGAAGAAATCGCACCCTCGCCATTTGTCAATTCCTTTGCAATTGTAATGTGTCTCACACCTTGTCCTTTGTTGGGAATGATACTTAAGGAGAAGGACAGGAAGTTGTGCTGTACTTTGAGTTTTGGGTCATATGTTGCTTTGAAACTGTTAAATTGGTTATTTTGTTGATACTCTATTCTCATTCTTCCTATGTGCATTAATGTGAGGTTGTGCGCTAGATAAAGCTTCTGTTAATACAGCACAACATAATCATGACCAGGTTCTCTCATTGAATGTTGAATGTTCACATGCATCATCATCGAGACGTAGAGATAGTTAGCTACTGCTATTGGCATGAGCGTAAACTCCTCACAAGACAATTTATCTTAACTTGAGGGCATGTAAAATAGCATTTTGGGTATTCTTAATGAATCTAGGATCCGATATGATGGATTGTCTGTCACACAGGGATGAGCAAAGTATTGTCTATCATTGTTAACCCATGAAATATATTTTGGAGTCAGATATAATGTAATGTTAACTTATGTTAGTTGGTCATGCGACCACTTGTTTTGAGTTCGATTCATCATGTCCATACCTGTTAGAAGTATTTATTGGTAATAAATGTAATAATAATGAGGATGTAGACATTTTCTATGGCTATGGATCATTATCATAGTGCATGCATCATTATTATTGAGGAATAGGTCTGCCTCTGCTACACAACATCAGTGCATTAATGATGAACAAGAAGACCAGCTTACACTCACCTTCAACATGCAGTTGCACCTGACTAATCAGTGCGATGAAGCCCGCTTCGGTTCTCTTAACATTCACTCCACACCAGTATGGCCCAGCATCCTGTTCAGACAGGTCAGTGATGGTCACAGTTTAGACTCCCTCATTCTTGTTGTCAGACAATGAGAATCTCCCTAGTGTCTGTTTACCATCATATGTAACAGAAATATTCCTAATATACGCACAGGGTCCTTGCTGCACCAGGAGATTAACCTGCCTCCTCGCATTCCTCTGGCTGCTGAGTCCCTTCCTCCGGGCAATGGCTTGTACAAGGACCACTTTTGGAGAAGAAAATCACAGTCAGCAAGCTGTTAATCTGTAACCAACCCTCCAAAAATGGATGCATTCAAACAGTCAAACAAAGCATTTACAGTAAACAAAGTGATTGTGATTGGCTATTTGGTTGGGGAGGAACCGTGGTTTAGACTTAGCATCCCTTGTTGTTCACGGGCTGGTCACACCATTCGTCCCATCTGCGGAGTCAGCACCCTGTTAGAGATAAGATACCTACTCTGGTATGTCCCCCCTAGCCTGGTACTTTTCCACTTTTGCTCTTTGTGTAAGCGTGTGTTGCGACATCTTTCTTGATGACCTGGTTTAACCTCTCCATGTATTAATCCAACGTACTATGGGACTAATGCTTGATTCATCCCATTTATCAACAGACCATCACATTAGTAAATTTAGCACACTGCAGTAATGTATTTTTATTATAGCAATAATAAACTGTTTTTATCAAATATAATTTCTAACAACGCATTCCGCATCCAATAGTGAAAAACACCCGAGACATTTTTCAGTACCTTTCGTTGCTAATGCTCATGGCTTAGTAATGCTAATGCTCATGGCTTAGTTATGCTAGCTCTCAGAAAACCAGCGGGGTCTCGTCAATGTAAACATCAACAGAAGTGTGTTGCTGTGTAGCGCCGGATCAACCATTCCATAGAATGCTGCTCATGTTCTATTTCTGGAGGTCACATGGTAACGCATTTTTGAAAAGTCTTTATGATACATCTATGATTATTATTAATTATTTTCAAAACTGTGTGTTGCTATGCAACCTTTCAATATAGAACATTAGCAACATTCTATGGAATGTTCAATCCGCTCCAGATAACAACAAACTTCAGTTGATGTTTACATCGACACAAACCAGCTGATTTTCGGAGCAAAATGGGCTGAAAAATGCCTCAGTGTTTTTCAGGTTTGGACTGCTGCCTGCCGTTTTTACGTCCGTGTTTTCTTTTTTTGTTGGGTTCGCGATCGTGCAGAAGGAAGCGACGGCAGCGACTTCGGAGAGGGTATGTGACGATAGTTGGACCATATCTAAACGATAGTTAGACAATATCTGAACGATAGTTAGACAACCACTCGATATGTGTTGCTAAAACGACATAGCACAAGTCGAACATGCACGTAGGTGATGTGCAAGCGAGCTAGTTCAAGCTAAAGCTAACAATGCTACCACCGTAGCTACTGACGGACTAACAGTCATGCCATTACACAGATGCATTTATTGACTATGTGTCTACTGTAAAATGTAATTGAACGTGACATACCTGCTTCGAAGTCGCTGTCCTCTCAAAAAGGAAACAGGAACAACAACCTGTCGTAGAAATGGCAGTCCGCAGTCCACGCAGTCCCGCAGCAAACCTGAAAAACACCGAGGCGTTTCTCAGTACCTTTCATTGCTAATGCTAATGGCGTAGTAATGCTAGCGCTCAGACCAGCTGGGTCTAGTCAATGTCAACATCATCAGAGGTGTGTTGCTGCGTAGCGCTGGATCAAACATAGAAGGTTGCTCGTGTTCTATTTCTAGAGGTCACATGGTAAAGTGTTCATGATACGTGTCATGTATGATTATTACTCATTATTTTCAAAACTGTGTGTTGCTATGCAACCTTTCAATGTAGAACATCAGCAACATTCTATGGAATGTTCAATCCGCTCCAGATAACAACAAACTTCAGTTGAGAGTTTGCATAAGCAACGAAAGGCACTGAAAAATGCCTGTGTTTTTCAGGTTTGACTGCGAGAGTGCGTGGACTGCGGCCTGCCGTCTCTATGACAGGTTGTTGTTCGTGTCTTCTTTTTTTGCAGGGTTCGAGATCGTGAAGAGGGAAGCGACAGCGACTTCGAAAACGGTATGTGGCATTTAATTTTACAGTAGACACATATCGAACACATTGTTTGTGCAATGACTATTTTGCGAGAAGCAATGGTAGCATTGTTAGCTGCTAGATGGCTAAGTAACCCGTTGACAGTTTCTAAGAGTTAGCTCGCCCGCTTTAAGCCTTTAGCTTGAACTAGCAAGCTTGCTAGCCAGCTCCATGCATTTTGCCAAGGAATGTACATTTTGGCCTTGCGCTATGTTATTTCGTATTCTAGCAACACATATTCAGTGGTGCAATGTCATTATTGTCCTTAGAGAGGACTGATCCATGAGGACATTTACATTACATTTATGGCATTTAGCAGATGCCTTTATCCAAAGTGACTGACGACAAATACATTTGTCTAAGTAAGTGAATCATCTATCCATCAGTCATCATAAGATAAAGTAATCAATGCTCGGACCAGTGGCCATAGGCAGTCACAATGCTAGAAGAAGGACATTTTTATTATTATCAGGAGAGAAACTTGTAGGAGGGACCGTTAAGATGTAGGTCTTCAATCTACAGCGGAAGATTGGTAGTGACTCTGCAGTCATGACAGCAGTAGGAAGCTCATTCTACCAGCGGGTCGCCAGGACAGTGAAAAGCCATGACCGAAGGGGCGGCGGTGCCAGGCGGCCAGTCGTGGGTCTTGAATCTGATGAGAGCTGCTACCGGGAGCCAGTGAAGGGTGCGGAGGAGGGGAGTGACATGGGAGAATTTGGGGAGTTTGAACACCAGACTGGCGGCAGCATTCTGGATGAGCTGTAGAGGCAATTCAATAGTCTCGCATCGAATACCTGTACCTGTATTAATACCTTCTTTTTAATATCATTGCTATTTTGTTCTAAATGTGTTTGTCTTTTGTTAGACATCATCTATGAGCTGGTTCAGTTTGGGGTGATGGTGGGGAGGCCCCTGGTGGTGGTTAGTACAGTTCTTTCACTGTGACTTTGTTGACAAGTCCATATGACTCTCTGCTCTCTCTCTTGTGTTTCCTGTTAGCAACCTGGTGGGTTTGTGGAGCATCTGTACTCTCTTCTGCACTCCTGCCTGCCTGCCTGCCAGCAACATGGAATCAGAGGCTGAGAGATGACTGGTGCAGCTGAAAGTACAGACAAGTTCTGATGTTGTTACTGTTCCTTCTCTCTAGCATTTAGCATCCAATCTATAGTTCAGTATAAATGGATACTGTGAATTAGCAGTAACTCAGAGCCTTAACTCAGGGCAGGCTGATGATGCTTCTGGAGGTTCCCTGGTACTTCAAACCAGAGTCTCTGGTCATTGGAGTTTCCAGCCTCCTGGAGCACCACCTGCAGCTCCTCATGGAGTCCTCCTGGACACACACACACACACACACACACACACACACACACACACACACACACACACACACACACACAGGCTTTTAAGTAATAGGAAAAAGTAGTTTAAAAATTAAACATTATTTTTTCACTTCCCCCTCCCCTCTCTCTCTCTCTTTCTTTCTCTCTTAGGAATTCCATAGGGTCAGACCTCATCGGTCACCCCAAATAATGGGAAGTTCTTCAGTGAAATCCAATAAGTATTCCAGTTAAAGTTTTAAAAATAACCTCACGTCTTCTTGTTATGTCTCCCCCCCCCACCCCCCCGATCTGCAGGACCACAGGAGCCTCACTGATTTGTTACGGATGGGGGTTGTGCTTCCCAGTGCCTCCCCCTACTTGCCTCCCTCCGTCCGTCCACTGTGCCACCTCAATCACATACTTATCACCAGCACCTGTGTGTAATTGTCACTCATGCAATATGTACCCTCACTTCCCTTCACTCCCGCTTCGTCTTCACCTTTGTTGGTCGCTTTGTGAGCGTAAGTCATACGAGTATACAAGTACTGTTTTGAGACTGTGATCTCCTCTTTGATTTCGAGCATTGAGTCCCTATTTTTGTGTCCTGTTTTGACTACTCATCCAAAGTAAAGATCCTTTTGTTTAGTACCGCTAACTACTTGTCCGCCTCTCTTTCTCTGCACCGCACCTGGGTCCGTTAACATACCTAAACCTTACACTGATTTGTGTCTTTGCCACTTTACTTTCATCCTACAGATACTTAGAATATATATTTGCAAATAAATGAGTAATAGAGTAGCTCAAATGTATTTACTGTCTCTGTTTTCTTTTCTTTTGGTGACACTTCACACAAAGGGGTTTCCGTTATAATGGGTTCATAATTCAGTTTGCACATTATAAGCATGTGTTGCATTTATAAAGCATTAGTAACAGCGCAGCCACATATTTTCAAACTACTTTAATTGTCATTATCTACGAATGAATCATTAAAAGAGAATATCGTGACTATTTCTGTATTTTTGAAACCTCTTGTTTTGTGTCTGAATTGAATCAATGAATCAATGCGTAGTTCGTACAAATATAATCTATTAAACGAATCACTGTTTTATCTCATTCAGCCACGGAATCCCTAGTTTAACAGCGTCAACTTTAGAAGCAGCATTACTGTTAAGTGTCACTTTCATTTTGTATAGTGTGCCCATGGCATTGGGCTGCATGGAATCCACATGCATACACACCACACTAAGGGCATGTGACAGGGACCCGTTTCTGCTTATTAGCGCTACGTTTAGAACTGTAAACTGAGATAATACAAATTTTCCTGTAACATCACTTTAATAGTCAATAAACTCATGAATCCTTATGCATGAATGCTTTGTTATTTCCTTTCAAACCCTTCCTGTAAGTCCCTTTCACATGTCAAGAAGTAACTTACTGTAAGTAACGATAAAATGCTAAGGGTAGCTGTGATCGAAATAGAAAAATACCTTCCAGAAGAAAAACAAATGTGGTTCCCAATGCCTTTAGGATTGCTTCTTGTGCGACCATGGCCCTTTCACACGTGAAGAAGTAACTTAGAAAACGATAAAGGTCACCAGGGAGCTTTGCTGGCGTAGAGGTTAAGGCGTAGGATTACTAATCCAATGGAGTTTCCCTGTGCAGCTTTGAACCCTGCTCTCAGCGTAAACACAGCTGTGTCCCTACTTATGTACAAGATGTCGGCCCACTTTTGGAAACCTGATATAAACCTATGGTTAAGGCGTTTGCTTTAAAACCAAACATATTTCCCAATGCCTTTGGCATTTCCTTTCAAACCCTTTGCCTGCAAGGCTGTGTCATTTTCATGTTTCAAAATTTACAAAAGTGTAAGGAACAATGACATGCAAAGGGAAGCTGTGATGGCCGAGTGGTTAAGGTGTTGGACTTGAAATCCAATGGGGTTTCCCCGGGCAGGTTTGAACCCTGCTCACAGCGCTGGGACAATGACATCCCTCTTAAAGGATGACATGTTGGTCCACCTTTGGAAAAATGAGTTGTTGAGACGCAATTGCGTGATGGTTGAAGTGGTGGTGTAAAATGCAATTGTGGTTCCCAATGTCTTTGGGACCTCCTTTCCTGTGTAGCCCATGGCCCTTTCAAATTTGAAGAAGTAACGTAGAAACATTTAAACAACAATGAAAGGCTAAGGGCAGCTGTGATGACGGAGTGGTTAAAGATAAGGACCCGAAATCCAATGGGATTCCTTTGCTTTCTCAAAGTGTTGTTGCGCATGTATTTGTGTAATGTAAGTTGCATCCTCGTAACATGGCTTCTGTGAATTGATATTCAAAAGTCTCTATATGAGGCTTCCTTAATAAGCAAACTCTGGTCCGTGTCTAGATCTTGAAAAGATTTTGTCTTTACTACAGACCAGGCAGTGCAGAAGCCAGCATAGCTGTGATGGCCGAGAGGTTAAGGCGCTGGACTCGAAATCCAATGGGGTCTCCCCGCGCAGGTTCGAACCCTGCTCACAGCGCACAGTTTACAAAATTGAGTCTATGTATTTGAACAGAACAAAGTAAAGACCAGCAATGTTGCTTACTCAAATTAAAGTGTGTTGTTACACATGTATTTGTGTGATGAAAGTTGCAAAAGAAGACTCAATTTCTCTTTCGTTTTCTTCTTTTTTCTCCTTTTTCTTCTTCCCCCTTCTTCCCCCCCCTTAACAGACTATTGTTCCCCAGCTTGATGCTAAGGGAAGAGAAAGAGAGAGAGAAATTGAAGCTTCTTTTCCATTATTTACTAGTTTATTTATCAGTATGTATTCTAAACGATTAAAGAAAAATAAAAAATATTGCCTTTTCCGTTTTTGAATGGGGGGGAAGAGTGGATCGGAAGGTCACCGGTTTGAATCCCACCAGCGCCAGAAATAAAAACAGGCAAAGTCTCCCAAAGTGTTGTTTTGTGTAAATTCAAGAGCCAATATCTTGCTTCTTGTGACATAACAAACAGAAGTTTAAGCACACTTGCTGTTGTTTTAATGATGTTTAATGACTATGGGCCTATGGGCCTACAGGTCTGTTGCTCTATTCAAGTTGCGTGTGTATCTTTGTTTATGCATCTGAAATGATCAGACCTCTGTTTCTTTCTCTTATGGACTGCATCACTCGCTATTAGCAATGTGTCAAATTGATTGAATAAAACTCAGATAAAAGATTTATATTTGAAAATAGATTTTTTTTTATTGAAATAAACACAAAAAACCTGTGAGCTGCCTCCTACACACTGGACAGCACACCCTGACCTACCATAGATGGTAGGGCATCCACGCCAGGAGCCTGTGGGTGAAAAAGTGCTCTGGTGTTGGGGCCTGGTTAGAGTGGCTCGTACCAGAGTTTCGAGTTTGGCCGCAGCCTCTGGTTCTCCCACAGGGTGGATGCAATCATCGCTGGTCTTGCTGTGGAATGGTCTTCTTCATCTCTGCCGGCAGCCAGAATGAATCGGGCGCCTGACCGAGAAAGGCAGGGGCAGCAGGACAATAGAGAGGACCAGGAGGGGCAGCAGGACCAAGGAGAGGACCAGGAGGGGCAGCAGGACCAAGGAGAGGACCAGAAGGGGCAGCAGGACCAGTAGTAGGGAAAACACCCACATCGGACTCATCTTTAAAAAATAAAAAAAGAAGCCAAACTCAGTGAATTACACATGCATCATCATATCAGAGTTATTTAACACACACACACACACACACACACACACACACACACACACACACACACACACACACACACACACACACACACACAGAAACAGACACAAATAGACACACAAACACAGGTAAAAACCTGCCTGCCTGAATGATTACAGGCCAGTAGCACTCACTCCAATCATCATGAAGTGTTTTGAGAGAGTGGTACTGGCACACATTAAGAGCAGCATACCGGACACCCTAGACCCCCTGCAGTATGCCTACCGGCCCAACAGGTCCACCTCAGACGCTATCGCTGCTCTCCTCCAGTATTCCCTCTCCCACCTGGAAAACAAAGACTCCTACATCAGGATGCTCTTTATAGACTACAGCTCCGCTTTTAATACGGTCATCCCCCACAGACTCATCCACAAAATGTCCACACTTGGCCTGCACCCCACCCTCTGTGACTGGCTCCTAGACTTTTTGACTGGCAGGCCCCAGTCTGTCAGATTGGTAATAGGACTTCAGCCAGCATTATTACAAATGTTGGCACTCCACAGGGATGCGTCCTCAGCCCCATCCTCTACACCCTGTTCACCCCTTGACTGTGTCGCCTCCCACAAGGACAACATCATCCTAAAGTTTGCGGACGACACCGCAGTGATAGGATGCATCACTGGCGGGGTGACGAATCGGCTTACAGGAGGGAGGTGGCCAGTCTGGTAGCATGGTGTGAGGACAACAACCTCACCCTCAATACGGACAAGACCAAGGAGATGATAGTGGACATGAGGAAGAAGAGGGGACCTCATCGGCCACTGTACATCCGGGAACTCGAAGTAGAGAGGGTGAGCAGCTTCAAATACCTGGGCGTCCACATCAGCGAGGACCTCACCTGGACACTTAACACCACACAGCTGGTTAAGAAGGCCCAACAGCGGCTGTACTTTCTGAGGAGGCTGAGGAAGTTTGGCATGTCGCCCAAGATCCTCAGTAACTTGTACAGCTGCATTGTTGAGAGCATCCTAACCAGCTGTATCACTGTGTGGTACAGCAGCACTACTGCTATGGACCGCAGACTCCTTCAGAGAGTGGTGAAGACCGCTGAGAAAATCACCAGGACTCCACTGCCCTCTCTGCAGAGCATCTACCACCGCAGAGTCCACAGGAGAGCCATCCATCCTCAAGGACCCCACCCACCCCCAACACGGACTGTTCACACTTCTACCCTCAGGCCGGAGGTACAGAAGTGTTAAATGCAGGACCACCAGACTAAAGAATTCCTTCTTTCCCACTGCCATCAGACTCCAAAACAACGCATAGGAGATTATAATCATTGACTACCTCATATAACTGTACTACCTCATAACTGAACCCGACTTCAGTTTGCACATGCATAATTGCACTGTTTACATTTGCACTGTTTTATTATTATTATTGTTGCTTTTTTATTATCACATGCTGCCTTAAATTTTGTTATCTTGTACATTTTGTTTAGTATATATTGTATATTTTTTAGTATTGTACATTTTACATTGGTTGGCATTCTGCGGACAATAAAGCAAGAATTTCATTGTACAGGGAAACGTGTTTTCTACTGTGCATATGATAATAAACACTTTGAATCTTGTTCAACAGGGGAAGGGGTCCTCATAGATGGCCGTAGCAGGGCTGGACAAGGACTTGGGTACAGGGGAAGGGGTCCTCATGGAGGCCGTAGCAGGGCTGGACAGGGACTTGGGTACAGGGGAAGGGGTCCTCATGGAGGCCGTAGCACTCCTGCCTACAGGGAGGAGGTCCAGCACCTAACAGTGTGGTGCAACGACAACAACCTGGCTCTCAACACCAGGAAGACCAAAGAGCTCATTGTGGACTTCAGGAAGTCAAAAGCTGGCACACACACCCCCATCCTCATCAACGGGACTGAGTCACCAGCTTCAAGTTTCTGGGTGTCCACATCTCTGAGGATCTCTCCTGGACCCTCAACACCTCTACCCTGATCAAGAAAGCTCACCAGCGTCTCTTCTTCCTGAGGAGACTAAAGAAGGTCCATCTGTCTCCTCAGATCCTGGTGAACTTCTACCGCTGCACCATCGAGAGCATCCTCACCAACTGTGTCACAGTATGGTATGGCAACTGCTCTGCATCTGACCGGAAAGCACTGCAGAGGGTGGTGAAAACTGCCCAACGCATCACCGGTTCCTCACTCCCCTCCATTGAGGCTGTCCAGGGCAAACGATGCTTGCGTAAGGCACGCAGCATCGTCAAGGACATTTCTCACCCCAATCATAGACTGTTCAACCCACTCCCCTCCGGGAGGCGCTACAGATCTCTCCGCACCCGAACCAGCAGGTTCAGAGGTAGCTTCTTCCCTGCGGCTGTCACCCTACTGAACTCGAACTCTGCACCTAGGTGATAACCTACCAACCCCTGCACCCCCCCCCCCCGGACAATTGCAATTACAAACTGCTCTTACTCCATACCACTGCTCTTCTGTACATATCTGTCTATACTGTTCATAATCTGTCTATACTGTTCATAATGCACATATCCTTATATTTTTCTTTAATACTACTATTAATACACTGCACATATCTGTACATACTGTACATACCTATTTATACTGTTCATACGGCATTCCATATTTATTCTGCTATTTACTCTAATGTTACTGTTAATACGTATACCTAGACTGCATTGCCTATACAGCTCATATGCTGCTTACACTGTTCATACTGCATCCTATTTATTCTGCTATAATGCTACTGCTAATTCATATACTGCTTACACTGCACTACTTATACTATACTGCACTATTATACTGCACTACCTGTATATACTGTACTTTTCTGCTTTTTTGCACTTCTGGTTAGACGCTAACTGCATTTCGTTGTCTCTGTACTTGTACTCTGCACAATGACAATAAAGTTGAGTCTAATCTAATCTAATCTAATCTACTGGCAGTACCAGCAGGGGTAGTAGCAGGGCTGGACAGAGACTGTGAGGGAGAGGAAAGGTAGAGTACACCAGGAGAGTATATTGTGATTGTGCATGTATCTATGTGATTGTAGGCATAAGCCACATTAGTCACACACGAGTTACACTAATAACACAGAGATATTAAGACGAACAAATCCGTGTAATACCTCAACAGGCTTCCTAGTCACAAGGTTTGGTTTGGCTGCAGCACCAGAAGCCCCTCCAAATCGGGGTTTATGAAACTGAAGAGAAGAATGGCAAGTGAAATTGGTCAGAATAAAATGATGACAAAACAGTGCTTCGATAAAATAGATGGATAACGTTTGGCAAAATGTTATGGAAATATTTACCATTGACACAGTCAATGTAGGCCACAGAGGACTCTGCACAGGCTTGGCAGGGACTGAGGCTGTGGTCTCTGCAGGGGCCATGGCACGAGATGGACCTGGACCCTGGATCATGGCAGCAGCAGGCACTGAGGCAGATATGGGTGCCAGGGGAACACTGGCTGGCTGCTGAAGACATACAGATACAACTGTATCAATTATCAATACTACTGATAAGGGGATCCTTTTTCAGCATGACCAATAGTTCCATCTGATGTCCCTTCATTACCTTCTGGGAGTGAAATCCACAGACACAGCTCTGGCCCACCAAACAGCAATGTCTGGACGCGTATCTGCACTGGACATTTCTCAATCTGTAACCAAATGGTATGCTCAATGTCATGGCATATACAACATAGCTTATATCTGTTTAATCTGTTGGTGTATTTCACGGACAAAATGTACCTGCTGGTGAAAGGCTAAATCAAAAAACCTGTTGTACGAGGTCCGTCTGAATGTGGTCTCCGTAGGATGTGCCGCACGCTTTACATTGTTTCTCCACCTCCTCTGTTTCCATGCCCACAGTCGTCCAAGCTGATAAAGAAGCATGGCTGTGTGACAAGAATGGGATTCAAACTCACGCATGCAGAGCACAATGGCTTAGTCCATCGCCTTAACCAGTCTGCCACCTCATCCTATGCGCATGTTGGCCCGGTAGCCCTTTCCACTGGATACTTAAAGCCAGGACGTGAAGAAAGGCTTTTTAACGGTGGAATTTTGCTGCTACCTGGGGAAACATCTGTTGAACCATTGAGCCAAAGGACTATCATTTGGTGGACCCAGCTTGTGAAAGGTTTCGTCCAGGATTTGAACCCGGGACCTCTCACACCCGAAGCGAGAATCATACCACTAGACTAACGAACCGCCTGACAACACCTTGCCCCTCCACCGCAACGGAGCCTCAGGTTGTGGGAAGTGTCCGCACTGTCTGCATAAAAAAGGACGATCTCATTCGCAACGCTGGCAAGGTGACCCATCTGCTGAAGCGGCGATCCAAGACACTTTGATGGAGTCATCCGAGCTGGTGAAAGGCTAAATAAGAGGGCTCGTCAGGGATTTGAACGCGGGACCTCTCGCACCCTGAGCAAGAATCATACCCCTAGACCAACGAGCCACCTACTAATGGATGCCCCTCTCCCGCAATGGAGCCTCAGGTTGGGGGATGTGTCCGCCCTGTCTGCAAAAAGCAGGGAGTTTACTTCCACTGTGTTTGCATTGTTGTAAGATTTTTCTCTCCCCCCCCCCTCCCTTTTTTACTGAGTAATCCAGCCCATGAAATAAAAGTGATAACAAAGATCCTGCAAAATGTTGAAATGGTGAGTCCTGGAGGGCAGATGAATGTGAATGGTCGTGAATGGTCATATAATTGTTGCGGTCCTGCCTGGACTCATGAGCACATTGGTGGTATAGTGGTGAGCATAGCTGCCTTCCAAGTAGTTGACCCGGGTTTGATTCCTGGCCAATGCAAGTTTGGTGTCTTTTTCCCGATGGGCCCATGCCTGCATATCCAAAGGCGCAAGTATGACACTTCAGTCTCGTTGAAAGGGTCTGTTCGAACCCCGCCTCGGTTGAAGCTGTCTCCGTACTCAAAGGAGCTGTTGGACAACGTCTGTCTAAATGTGGTCTCTGAAGGATGTGCCGCACGCTTTACATTGTTTCTCCACCTCCTCTGTTTCCACGCCCACGGTTGTCCAAGCTGACAAAGAAGCATGGTTGTGCGACGAGGATGGGATTCCAACCCACACGTGCAGAGCACAATGGATTAGCAGTCCATCGCCTTAACCACTCGGCCACCTCGTCCTACGCTCCTGTTGGCCCGGTAGCCCTTTCCACCGGATACTTAAAGCCAGGACGTGAGGGAAGGCTTTTTCAAAGCGGAATTTTGCTGCTACCTGTGGAAACATTTGTTGAACCTTTGAGCCAAAGGACTTTCATTTGGTGGAGCCAGCTTGTGAAAGGTTTCGTCAAAAGGCTTGTCTGGGATTTGAATCCAGGGCCTCTCACACCCAAAGCGACAATCATACCACTAGACCAACGAACCGTCTGACAACACCTTGCCCGTCCACCGCAACGGAGCCTCAGGTTGTGGGAAGTGTCCACACTGTCTGCAAAAAACACAGCCCAGGCGGGATACTCACCACTATACTAACGAGGAGCTGTTTACCCTGAAATTCCACACATTTCAAAAAGATATTGTTTTGAGAATTAAAAAGAGAAAAAAAAATACCTTGACTGACCGAAGGGATTCTTTCGGATTACCTTGACTTCATAAGTGAGCTCAGTGGATCACATTCTTCCAGCCAAGGGTTCCATGGTGTACTGGTTAGCACTCAGGACTCTGAATCCTGCGATCTGAGTTCAAATCTCAGTGGAACCTGTGGACATGTCATGTTTCCTTAAAAAGGCAGGTCCATAAGTGTTTTACCCGATTGGAGGGTTTCTCATAACCTTGACAAGTATCCATTGCCACAAGAACAACTCCACTCTGATGGGACTTGAACCCACAACCTTTGCTTCCCTAACACTGAGAAGCCGAGAAGTCCAATGTGCTATATGCGCTAAAACTAACAATAAAGCAGAGCTTGAAGATGGATTTTGCTTTGAGTGCAAGCAGAACTGTAAGGCACCGCTGGGATTCGAACCCAGGATCTACTGTTTACTAGACAGGCACTTTGACCAACTAAGCCACAGCGCCTGCACAGAGTTTTCACAACCCATTTGTCAGTAAACTTGCAAATCCAAATCAGATTCGATGGGGGAAGCCCATCCTGGCAAACCAGAGACGATTTGACAGTGGGGAGAGTCTATGAAAATCAGGAGGTCCCTGGGTGGGTAGGAACCACCAGCCTTCCGGTTAACAGCCGAACGCGCTAACCAATTGCACCACAGAGACCTGCAGAAGTTGCCTCTCAATGGCAAAAAATTTTTTTAGAACAACGGCAGCAAAAGGAAAGAAGACGATAAGGCTGTTTCAAAATAAACCCTGCCAGAGGTCATCTGTACAGTGGAACCTCGAGATACGAATTTAATCCGTTCCGAGACTTCCTTCGTAAGTCAAAACATTCGTATCTCAAAAAAAAAAAAAAAAGGGTTTGTGTGCAGGCGGCTGCCAGTTCTCGCGCGCGGCTGCCACTTCTCGCGAAAAAAAAGGATTTGTATCTCAAATTTTCATTCGTATCTCAGAGCACAAATTTTACGAAATTTCAATTCGTAACTCTAAACATTCGTATATTGGGGCATTCGTATGTCAAGGTTCCACTGTATGAAGAAGCAAACAGAATCAAGCGACTCTGGTGGGACTCAAACCCACAACCTTTGAATCCCTACCACTGAGAAGCCTAGAAGTCCAATGCACTATCCATTGCGCCACAGAGCCTGAGGGAAATTAGAAATGTAATCTCTCCCCTATAACCAAAAAGTCTAAAACTGTTAAAAATAATAATAAAGCAGTGCTTGAAGATGGATTTTGCTGTGAGTGCAAGCAGAAATCTGAGGCACAGCTGGGATTCGAACCCAGGATCTCCTGTTTACTTGACAGGCACTTTGACCAACTAAGCCACAGCGCCTCCAAAGACTCTTCACAATCCATTTGTCAGTAAACTTGCGAAGCCAAATCAGATTCGATGGAGGAAGCCCATCCTGGCAAACTAGAGACGATTTGACAGTGGGGAGAGTCTATCAAAATCAGGACGTCCCTGGGTGGGCTCGACCCACCAGCCTCCCGGTTAACAGCCAAACACGCTAACCAATTGCGCCACAGAGACCTGCAAAAGATGCCTCTTAATGGCAAAACATTTTTTTAGAACAACGGCAGCAAAAGGAAAGAAGACGAGAAGGCTGTTTCAAAATGAACCCTGCCAGAGGTCATCTGTACAGTGGAACCTCGAGATACGAATTTAATCCGTTCCGAGACTTCCTTCGTAAGTCAAAACATTCGTATCTCAATTTTTTTTTAAAAAGGGTTCGTGTGCAGGTGGCTGCCAGTTCTCGCGCGCGGCTGCCACTTCTCGCGAAAAAAAAGGATTCGTATCTCAAATTTTCATTCGTATCTCAGAGCACAAATTTTACGAAATTTCAATTCGTAACTCAAAACATTCGTATATTGGGGCATTCGTATCTCGAGGTTCCACTGTATTAAGAAGCAAACAGAATCAAGCGACTCTGGTGGGACTCGAACCCACAACCTTTGAATTCCTATCACTGAGAAGCCTAGAAGTCCAATGCGCTATCCATTGCGCCACTGAGCCTGACTGAAAGTAGGAATGTAATCTCTCCCCTGTAACCAAAAAGTCAAAAACTGTTAAAAATAATAAGAAAGCAGTGCGTGAAGATGGATTTTGCTGTGAATGCAAGCAGAAATCTGAGGCACCGCTGGGATTCGAACCCAGGATCTCCTGTTTAGAAGAAGGCTGTTTCAAAATAAACCCTGCCAGAGGTCACCTGTATTAAGAAGCAAACAGAATCAAGCGACTCTGGTGGGACTCGAACCAAGCTGACAAAAAAGCATTGCTGCGCGACGAGGATGGGATTCGAACACACGCGTGCAGAGCACAATGGATCAGCAGTCCATCGCCTTAACCACTCAGCCACCTCGTCCTACGCTCCTGTTGGCCCGGTAGCCCTTTCCACCGGATACTTAAAGCCAGGACGTGAGGAAAGCCTTTTCAACAGTGGAATTTGGCTGCTACCTGGGGAAACATTTGTTGAAACTTTGAGCCAAAGGACTTTCATTTGGTGGACCCAGCTTGTGAAAGGTTTCGTCAAAGGGCTCGTCCGGGATTTGAACCCAGGACCTCTCACACCCAAAGCGAGAATCATACCACTAGACCAACGAACCGTCTGACAACACCTTGCCCCTCCACCGCAACGGAGCCTCAGGTTGTGGGAAGTGTCCGCACTGTCTGCATAAAAAAAGGACTATTTCATTCGCGTACGCAACGTTGGCAAGGTGACCCATCTGCTGAAGCGGCGACCCAAGACACTTTGATGGAGTCGTCCGAGCTGGTGAAAGGCTGAACCAGAGGGCTCGTCCGGGATTTGAACCCGGGACCTCTCGCACCCTAAGCGAGAATCATACCCCTAGACCAACGAGCCACCTACGAATGGATGCCCCTCCCCCGCAATGGAGCCTCAGGTTGGGGGATGTGTCCGCCCTGTCGGCAAAAAGCAGGGAGTTTACTTCCACTGTGTTTGCATTGTTGTAAAAATTTTCTCGCCCCCCCCCCACCCCCCACCCTTTTTTACTGAGTAATCCAGGCCATGAAATAAAAGTGACAACAAAGACCCTGCAAAATGTTGAAATGGTGAGTCCTGGAGGGCATATGAATGTGGTGGTCGTGAAGGGTCATATCATTGTTGCGGTCCTGCCTGGTCTCATGAGCGCATTGGTGGTATAGTGGTGAGCATAGCTGCCTTCCAAGCAGTTGACCCGGGTTCGATTCCCGGCCAATGCAAGTTAAGCGTCCTTTTCCCGAGGGGCCCATGCCTGCGTATCCAAAGGCGCAAGAATGACACTTCAGTCTCGTTGAAAGCGTCGGTTCGAACCCCGCCTCGGTTGAAGCTGTCTCTGTGCTCAAAGAAGCTGTTGGACGACGTCCGTCTGAATGTGGTCTCCGAAGCATGTGCCGCACGCTTTACATTGTTTCTCCACCTCCTCTGTTTCCACGCCTACGGTCGTCCAGGCTGGCAAAGAAGCATGGCTGTGCGGCAAGAATGAGATCGGAACCGACTCGTGCAGAGCACAATGGATTAGCAGTCCATCGCCTTAACCACTCGGCCACCTTGTCCTACTCTCGTGTTGGCCCGGTAGCCCTTTCCACCGGATACGAACAGCCAGGACGTGAAGAAAGGCTTTTTAACAGTGGAATTTTGCTGCTACCTGGGGAAACATCTGTTGAACCATTGAGCCATCGGACTTTCACTTGGTGGACCCAGCTTGTGAAAGGTTTCGTCAAAGGGCTCGTCCGGGATTTGAACCCGGGACCTCTCACACCCAAAGCGAGAATCATACCACTAGACCAACGAACCGTCTGACAACACCTTGCCCGTCCACCGCAACGGAGCCTCAGGTTGTGGGAAGTGTCCGCACTGTCTGCATAAAAAGAGGACTATTTCCTTCGCGTACGCAACGCTGGCAAGGTGACGCAAGACACTTTGATGGAGTCGTCCGAGCTGGTGAAAGGCTAAATCAGAGGGCTCGTCCGGGATTTGAACCCGGGACCTCTCGCACCCTAAGCGAGAATCATACCCCTAGACCAACGAGCCACATACTAATGGATGCCCCTCCCCCGCAATGGAGCCTCAGGCTGGGGGATGTGTCCGTGTGACAGGCGGGATACTCACCACTATACTAACGAGGAGCTGTTTACCCTGAAATTCCACACATTTCAAAAAGATATTGTTTTGAGAATTAAAAAGAGGAAAGAAAATACCTTGATTCAAAATTCAAGATTCAAGATTCTTTATTTGTCACGTGCATACAAGTATACAGTGAAATGCAAAAGTGACAGTGCCACAGAGTAGTGCAACAATACAATAAGTTTTAAAATACAATAAAATAAAAATAGAAGTACTAAAAAATATACAGTATGGACAGTATAAACAGTATAAACAATATGAACAGTATAAGCAGTAAGCATATAAGTAAGCAATATAAATAGCAGATGGATGATTATGTGTGTGCATATGTGTTAAGGTGACAGTGCATGTGTGAGTGACTTGAGGGGGGCACTGGTGGGGTCATTGTTGACGATTCTGATGGCGTGGGGGAAGAAACTCAGCCTTAGCCTCTCTGTTCTTGCTGCATGACAGCGGAGGCGTTTTCCTTGACTGACTGAAGGGATTGTTTCGGATTACCTTGACTTCATAGGTGAGCTCAGTGGATCACATTCTTCCAGCCAAGGGTTCCATGGTGTAATGGTTAGCACTCAGGACTCTGAATCCTGCGATCTGAGTTCAAATCTCAGTGGAACCTGTGGACATGTCATGTTTCCTTAAAAAGACAGTATCTGTGCAGGTCCATAAGTGTTTTGCCCGATTGGAGGGTTTCTCATAACCTTGACAAGGTATCCATCGCCACAGGACCAACTCCATCCAGTGAAGGGTTCCATTCTGTAACGGTTGAGCAAGGTTCCATGGTGTAATGGTTAGCACTCTGGCAACAGCCTGTTTCTTAAAAACACTGCCAAAAAACATAGAGGTTCAACCCGACAAAGACACGTTTGTTGTTTTTGTGCTCTGAAGTGAAAGGAATGCAAGAGACATTGTGCAGGTGAGAGAAATCCTTCTTCAGGCCATGAGATGCTAGGAATAAGAAGCCATTCTCCCCGTCAGGGAATCGAACCCCGGTCTCCCGCGTGACAGGCGGGTATACTCACCACTATACTAACGAGGAGCTGTTTACCATGAAATTCCACACATTTCAAAAAGATATTGTTTTGAGAAAAAAAAATACCTTGACTGACCGAAGGGATTCTTTCGGATTACCTTGACTTCATAGGTGAGCTCAGTGGATCACATTCTTCCAGCCAAGGGTTCCATGGTCTAATGGTTAGCACTCAGAACTCTGAATCCTGTGATCTGAGTTCAAATCTCAGTGGAACCTGTGGACATATCATGTTTCTTTAAAAGAACAGTATCTGTGCAGGTCCGAGAGTGTTTTGCCTGATTGGAGGGTTTCTCATAACCATGACAAGGTATCCATTGCCACAAGAACAACTCCACTCTGGTGGGACTTGAACCCACAACCTTTGCTTCCCTACCACTGAGAAGCCTAGAAGTCCAATGTGCTATATGCGCTAAAACTGTTAAAAATAATAATAAAGCAGAGCTTGAAGATGGCTTTTGCTGTGAGTGCAAGCAGAAGTGTAAGTCACCGCTGGGATTCGAACCCAGGATCTCCTGTTTACTAGACAGGCATTTTGACCAACTAAGCCACAGCGCCTGCACAGAGTCTTCACAACCCATTTGTCAGTAAACTTGCAAATCCAAATCAGATTCGATGGGGGAAGCCCATCCTGGCAAACCAGAGACGATATGACAGTGGGGAGAGTCTATCAAAATCAGGACGTCCCTGGGTGGGCTCGAACCACCAGCCTTCCGGTTAACAGCCGAACGCGCTAACCAATTGCGCCACAGAGACCTGCAGAAGTTGCCTCTCAATGGCAAAACATTTTTTTAGAACAACGGCAGCAAAAGGAAAGAAGACGATGAGGCTGTTTCAAAATAAACCCTGCCAGAGGTCATCTGTACAGTGGAACCTCGAGATACGAATTTAATCCGTTCCGAGACTTCCTTCGTAAGTCAAAACATTCGTATCTCAAATAAAAAATAAAAAAAGGGTTCGTGTGCAGGTGGCTGCCAGTTCTCGCGCGCGGCTGCCACTTCTCGCGAAAAAAAAGGATTCGTATCTCAAATTTTCATTCGTATCTCAGAGCACAAATTTTACGAAATTTCAATTCGTAACTCAAAACATTCGTATCTCGAGGTTCCACTGTATTAAGAAGCAAACAGAATCAAGCGACTCTGGTGGGACTCGAACCCACAACCTTTGAATCCCTATCACTGAGAAGCCTAGAAGTCCAATGCTCTATCCATTGCGCCACAGAGCCTGAGTGAAAGTAGGAATGTAATCTCTCCCCTGTAACCAAAAAGTCAAAAACTGTTAAAAATAATAAGAAAGCAGTGCGTGAAGATGGATTTTGCTGTGAGTGCAAGCAGAAATCTGAGGCACCGCTGGGATTCGAACCCAGGATCTCCTGTTTAGAAGAAGGCTGTTTCAAAATAAACCCTGCCAGAGGTCACCTGTATTAAGAAGCAAACAGAATCAAGCGACTCTGGTGGGACTCGAACCAAGCTGACAAAGAAGCATGGCTGTGCGACGAGGATGGGATTCGAACCCACGCGTGCAGAGCACAATGGATTAGCAGTCCATCGCCTTAACCACTCGGCCACCTCGTCCTACACTACTGTTGGCCCGGTAGCCCTTTCCACCGGATACTTGAAGCCAGGACGTGAGGAAAGCCTTTTCAACAGTGGAATTTGGCTGCTACCTGGGGAAACATTTGTTGAAACTTTGAGCCAAAGGACTTTCATTTGGTGGACCCAGCTTGTGAAAGGTTTCGTCAAAGGGCTCGTCCGGGATTTGAACCCAGGACCTCTCACACCCAAAGCGAGAATCATACCACTAGACCAACGAACCGTCTGACAACACCTTGCCCCTCCACCGCAACGGAGCCTCAGGTTGTGGGAAGTGTCCGCACTGTCTGCATAAAAAAAGGACTATTTCATTCGCGTACGCAACGTTGGCAAGGTGACCCATCTGCTGAAGCGGCGACCCAAGACACTTTGATGGAGTCGTCCGAGCTGGTGAAAGGCTGAACCAGAGGGCTCGTCCGGGATTTGAACCCCGGACCTCTCGCACCCTAAGCGAGAATCATACCCCTAGACCAACGAGCCACCTACTAATGGATGCCCCTCCCCCGCAATGGAGCCTCAGGTTGGGGGATGTGTCCGCCCTGTCGGCAAAAAGCAGGGAGTTTACTTCCACTGTGTTTGCATTGTTGTAACATTTTTCTCGCCCCCCCCCACCCCCCTCCCTTTTTTACTGAGTAATCCAGGCCATGAAATAAAAGTGACAACAAAGACCCTGCAAAATGTTGAAATGGTGAGTCCTGGAGGGCATATGAATGTGGCGGTCCTGCCTGGTCATATGAGCGCATTGGTGGTATAGTGGTGAGCATAGCTGTCTTCCAAGCAGTTGACCCGAGTTCGATTCCCGGCCAATGCAGGTTAGGTATCCTTTTCCCGAGGGGCCCATGCCTGCGTATCCAAAGGCGCAAGAATGACACTTCAGTCTCGTTGAAAGCGTCGGTTCGAACCCTGCCTTGTTTGAAGCTGTCTCCGTGCTCAAAGAAGCTGTTGGACGACGTCCGTCTGAATGTGGTCTCCGAAGGATGTGCCGCACGCTTTACATTGTTTCTCCACCTCCTCTGTTTCCACGCACACGGTTGTCCAAGCTGACAAAGAAGCATGGCTGTGCGACGAGAATGGCATTCGAACCCACGCGTGCAGAGCACAATGGATTAGCAGTCCATCGCCTTCACCACACGGCCACCTCGACCTACGCTTGTATTGGCCTGGTAGCCTATTCCACCAGATACTTAAAGCCAGGACGTGAAGAAAGGCTTTTTAACAGTGGAATTTTGCTGCTACTTGGGGAAACATTTGTTGAACCATTGAGCCAAAGGACTTTGATTTGGTGGACCCAGCTTGTGAAAGTTTTCGTCAAAGGGCTCGTCCAGGATTTGAACCCGGGACCTCTCACACCCGAAGCAAGAATCATACCACTAGACCAACGAACCGTCTGACACCACCTTGCGCGTACACCGCAACGGAGCCTCAGGTTGTGGGAAGTGTCTGCACTGTCTGCATAAAAAAAAAAAAATTGTATCATTCGCAACACTGGCAAGGTGACCCATCTGCTGAAGCGGCGACCCAAGACACTTTGATGGAGTCGTCCGAGCTGGTGAAAGGCTAAATCAGAGGGCTCGTCGGGGATTGAACCCAGGACCTCTCGCACCGTAAACGAGAATCATACCCCTAGACCAACGAGCCACCTACTAACGGATGCCCCTTCCCCGCAATGGAGCCTCAGGTTGGGGGACGTTTCCGCCCAGTCGGCAAAAAGCAGGGAGTTTACTTCCACTGTGTGTGCATTGTTGTAAGATTTTTCTCACCCCCCCACCCTCTCTTGTTTACTGAGTAATCCAGCCCATGAAAAAAAGGTGACAAGAAAGACCCTGTGGTGAACATAGCTGCTTTCCAAGCAGTCGGCCCGGGTTGATTTGACAGATCAGTGAATGTGACTAACTGTAGGAGGAAGCAGAATTGTGTTTTCAAGCACTTACCCACAGAGAGGTGAATCCTGGTGTCGTCGGCAGGCTTCATGGTTCGGTCAGATCCACACCAGTTCGTCCCAGCATCCTCTACTTTCAGATTTCTGATGGTGAAGTGTGTCAGTCTGGGGTAATACCCTTTTCACATGGACACAAGGATAAACACACCACACCATGGCAATCCTCTCAACATGTTTCGGTCACATTGTCTGATTTGAATTAGCTCCAATCTGTGAAATTCATTGGTCAAAATATTACATTTCAATCATTATCATAGTGCATTCACATTATTGAGGACTAAGTCTGCAGAATACCTCTGCTACACAACAGTACATTTATTAATGATGGACTAGAAGACCAGATTAGACTCACCTTCAACATGCAGGTGCAAAATAATAGTTGAATAATGTTTTTTCACTTCAGTCAAAAATAAACGAGCAAAATCCACAACTCATTCTCACCACATCGTAGACTGCTATGTCAACACTGAGCATGTTCAGATCTCACAGCTCACTACAGAGACACAGCACAGTAAAAAAAACACAAAAAGGAAGTGCTGATATCATTAGAGTTAGGTTTCTCAGAATAACTAGATCTGGAGCTGATAAACAATAATTCATATGTTGAAGTTTTTTTCACAGCCACTGTGACTTGAATCTAGTTCACAAGACTGATTTTTCTGCAGATGGATTTTGATGGCGCCAGCCTTGATTTAAATGTGTATACCTATTTACAGTTGAATGAGCGTGCCTGGCGGACATCCTGAAGAAATCGCACCCTCGCCATTTGTCAATTCCTTTGCAATTGTAATGTGTCTCACACCTTGTCCTTTGTTGGGAATGATACTTAAGGAGAAGGACAGGAAGTTGTGCTGTACTTTGAGTTTTGGGTCATATGTTGCTTTGAAACTGTTAAACTGGTTATTTTGTTGATACTCTATTCTCATTCTTCCTATGTGCATTAATGTGAGGTTGTGCGCTAGATAAAGCTTCTGTTAATACAGCACAACATAATCATGACGAGGTTCTCTCATTGAATGTTGAATGTTCACATGCATCATCATCGAGACGTAGAGATAGTTAGCTACTGCTATTGGCATGAGCGTAAACTCCTCACAAGACAATTTATCTTAACTTGAGGGCATGTAAAATAGCATTTTGGGTATTCTTAATGAATCTAGGATCCGATATGATGGATTGTCTGTCACACAGGGATGAGCAAAGTATTGTCTATCATTGTTAACCCATGAAATATATTTTGGAGTCAGATATAATGTAATGTTAACTTATGTTAGTTGGTCATGCGACCACTTGTTTTGAGTTCGATTCATCATGTTCATACCTGTTAGAAGTATTTATTGGTAATAAATGTAATAATAATGAGGATGTAGACATTTTCTATGGCTATGGATCATTATCATAGTGCATGCATCATCATTATTGAGGAATAGGTCTGCCTCTGCTACACAACATCAGTGCATTAATGATGAACAAGAAGACCAGCTTACACTCACCTTCAACATGCAGTTGCACCTGACTAATCAGTGCGATGAAGCCCGCTTCGGTTCTCTTAACATTCACTCCACACCAGTATGGCCCAGCATCCTGTTCAGACAGGTCAGTGATGGTCACAGTTTAGACTCCCTCATTCTTGTTGTCAGACAATGAGAATCTCCCTAGTGTCTGTTTACCATCATATGTAACAGAAATATTTATAATATACGCACAGGGTCCTTGCTGCACCAGGAGATTAACCTGCCTCCTCGCATTCCTCTGGCTGCTGAGTCCCTTCCTCCGGGCAATGGCTTGTACAAGGACCACTTTTGGAGAAGAAAATCACAGTCAGCAAGCTGTTAATCTGTAACCAACCCTCCAAAAATGGATGCATTCAAACAGTCAAACAAAGCATTTACAGTAAACAAAGTGATTGTGATTCGCTATTTGGTTGGGGAGGAACCGTGGTTTAGACTTGGCATCCCTTGTTGTTCACGGGCTGGTCACACCATTCGTCCCATCTGCGGAGTCAGCACCCTGTTAGAGATAAGATACCTACTCTGGTATGTCCCCCCTAGCCTGGTACTTTTCCACTTTTGCTCTTTGTGTAAGCGTGTGTTGCGACACCTTTCTTGATGACCTGGCTTAATCTTTCCATGTATTAATCCAACGTACTATGGGACTAATGCTTGATTCATCCCATTCATCAACAGACCATCACATTAGTAAATTTAGCACACTGCAATAATGTATTTTTATTATAGCAATAATAAACTGTTTTTATAAAATATAATTTCTAACAACGCATTCCGCATCCAATAGTGAAAAACACCCGAGACATTTTTCAGTATCTGTCGTTGCTAATGCTCATGGTTTAGTAATGCTAATGCTCATGGCTTAGTTATGCTAGCTCTCGTCAATGTAAACATCAACAGAAGTGTGTTGCTGTGTAGCGCCGGATCAACCATTCCATAGAATGCTGCTCATGTTCTATTTCTAGAGGTCACATGGTAACGCATTTCTGAAAAGTCTTTATGATACATCTATGATTATTATTAATTATTTTCAAAACGGTGTGTTGCTATGCAACCTTTCGATATAGAACATTAGCAACATTCTATGGAATGTTCAATCCGCTCCAGATAACAACAAACTTCAGTTGATGTTTACATCGACACAAACCAGCTGGTTTTTAGAGCAACACGGGCTGGAAAATGCCTCAGTGTTTTTCAGGTTTGGACTGCTGCCTGCCGTTTTTACGTCCGTGTTTTCTTTTTTGTTGGGTTCGCGATCGTGCAGAGGGAAGCGACGG
This sequence comes from Argentina silus, assembly GCF_951799395.1. Lineage (NCBI taxonomy): Eukaryota > Metazoa > Chordata > Actinopteri > Argentiniformes > Argentinidae > Argentina > Argentina silus. The sequence goes on from NC_139654.1 coordinate 49,634,370, forward strand.
CAGCGACTTCGGAGAGGGTATGTGACGATAGTTGGACCATATCTGAAAGATAGTTAGACAATATCTGAACGATAGTTAGACAACCACTCGATATGTGTTGCTAAAACAACACAGCACAAGTCGAACATGCACGTAGGTGACGAGCAAGCGAGCTCGTTCAAGCTAAAGATAACTATGCTACCACCGTAGCTACTGACGGACTAACAGTCATGCCATTACACAGATGCATTTATTGACTATGTGTCTACTGTAAAATGTAATTGAACGTGACATACCTGCTTCGAGGTCGCTGTCCTCTCAAAAAGGAAACAGGAACAACAACCTGTCGTAGAAATGGCAGTCCGCAGTCCCGCAGCAAACCTGAAAAACACCGAGGCGTTTCTCAGTACCTTTCGTTGCTAATGCTAATGGCGTAGTAATGCTAGCGCTCAGAAGACCAGCTGGATCTAGTCAATGTCAACATCATCAGAGGTGTGTTGCTGCGTAGCGCTGGATCAAACATAGAAGGTTGCTCGTGTTCTATTTCTAGAGGTCACATGGTAAAGTGTTCATGATACGTGTCATGTATGATTATTACTCATTATTTTCAAAACTGTGTGTTGCTATGCAACCTTTCAATGTAGAACATCAGCAACATTCTATGGAATGTTCAATCCGCTCCAGATAACAACAAACTTCAGTTGAGATTTAGCATAAGCGAAAGGCACTGAAAAATGCCTGTGTTTTTCAGGTTTGACTGCGAGAGTGCGTGGACTGCGGCCTGCCGTCTCTATGACAGGTTGTTGTTCGTGTCTTCTTTTTTTGCAGGGTTCGAGATCGTGAAGAGGGAAGCGACAGCGACTTCGAAAACGGTATGTGGCATTTAATTACATTTTACAGTAGACACATATCGAACACATTGTTTGTGCAATGACTATTTTGCGAGAAGCAATGGTAGCATTGTTAGCTGCTAGATGGCTAAGTAACCCGTTGACAGTTTCTAAGAGTTAAGCCTTTAGCTTGAACTAGCAAGCTTGCTAGCCAGCTCCATGCATTTTGCCAAGGAATGTACATTTTGGCCTTGCGCTATGTTATTTCGTATTCTAGCAACACATATTCAGTGGTGCAATGTCATTATTGTCCTTAGAGAGGACTGATCCATGAGGACATTTACATTACATTTATGGCATTTAGCAGACGCCTTTATCCAAAGTGACTCACAACAAATACATTTGTCTAAGTAAGTGAATCATCTATCCATCAGTCATCATAAGATAAAGTAATCAATGCTCGGACCAGTGGCCATAGGCAGTCACAATGCTAGAAGAAGGACATATTTATTATTATCAGGAGAGAAACTTGTAGGAGGGACCGTTAAGATGTAGCCTGAAGAGATGGGTCTTCAATCTACTGCGGAAGATTGGTAGTGACTCTGCAGTCATGACAGCAGTAGGAAGCTCATTCTACCAGCGGGGCACCAGGACAGTGAAAAGCCGTGACCGAAGGGGCGGCGGTGCCAGGCGGCCAGTCGTGGGTCTTGAATCTGATGAGAGCTGCTACCGGGAGCCAGTGAAGGGTGCGGAGGAGGGGAGTGACATGGGAGAATTTGGGGAGTTTGAACACCAGACTGGCGGCAGCATTCTGGATGAGCTGTAGAGGCAATTCAATAGTCTCGCATCGAATACCTGTACCTGTATTAATACCTTCTTTTTAATATCATTGCTATTTTGTTCTAAATGTGTTTGTCTTTTGTTAGACATCATCTATGAGCTGGTTCAGTTTGGGGTGATGGTGGGGAGGCCCCTGGTGGTGGTTAGTACAGTTCTTTCACTGTGACTTTGTTGACAAGTCCATATGACTCTCTGCTCTCTCTCTTGTGTTTCCTGTTAGCAACCTGGTGGGTTTGTGGAGCGTCTGTACTCTCTTCTGCACTCCTGCCTGCCTGCCTGCCAGCAACATGGAATCAGAGGCTGAGAGATGGCTGGTGCAGCTGAAAGTACAGACAAGTTCTGATGTTGTTACTGTTCCTTCTCTCTAGCATTTAGCATCCAATCTATAGTTCAGTTTAAATGGATACTGTGAATTAGCAGTAACTCAGAGCCTTAACTCAGGACGGGCTGATGATGCTTCTGGAGGTTCCCTGGTACTTCAAAACAGAGTCTCTGGTCATTGGAGTTTCCAGCCTCCTGGAGCACCACCTCCAGCTCCTCATCGAGTCCTCCTGGACACACACACACACACACACACACACAGGCTTTTAAGTAATAGGAAAAAGTAGTTTAAATGATTGTAAGTCATTGTATTCTGACCATTATTTTTTCACTTTCCCCTCCCCTCTCTCTCTCTCTTTCTTTCTCTCTTAGGAATTCCATAGGGTCAGACCTCATCGGTCACCCCAAAGAATGGGAAGTTCTTCAGTGAAATCCAATAAGTATTCCAGTTAAAGTTTAAAAAATAACCTCACGTCTTCTTGTTATGTCTCCCCCCCCCACCCCCCCGATCTGCAGGACCACAGGAGCCTCACTGATTTGTTACGGATGGGGGTTGTGCTTCCCAGTGCGTCCCCCTACTTGCCTCCCTCCGTCCGTCCACTGTGCCACCTCAATCACATACTTATCACCAGCACCTGTGTGTAATTGTCACTCATGCAATATGTACCCTCACTTCCCTTCACTCCCGCTTCGTCTTCACCTTTGTTGGTCGCTTTGTGAGCGTAAGTCATACGAGTATACAAGTACTGTTTTGAGACTGTGATCTCCTCTTTGATTTCGAGCATTGAGTCCCTATTTTTGTGTCCTGTTTTGACTACTCATCCAAAGTAAAGATCCTTTTGTTTAGTACCGCTAACTACTTGTCTCTTTCTCTGCACCGCACCTGGGTCCGTTAACATACCTAAACCTTACACTGATTTGTGTCTTTGCCACTTTACTTTCATCCTACAGATACTTAGAATATATATTTGCAAATAAATGAGTAATAGAGTAGCTCAAATGTATTTACTGTCTCTGTTTTCTTTTCTTTTGGTGACACTTCACACAAAGGGGTTTCCGTTATAATGGGTTCATAATTCAGTTTGCACATTATAAGCATGTGTTGCATTTATAAAGCATTAGTAACAGCGCAGCCACATATTTTCAAACTACTTTAATTGTCATTATCTACGAATGAATCATTAAAAGAGAATATCGTGACTATTTCTGTATTTTTGAAACCTCTTGTTTTGTGTCTGAATTGAATCAATGAATCAATGCGTAGTTCGTACAAATATAATCTATGAATCGAATCACTGTTTTATCTCATTCAGCCACGGAATCCCTAGTTTAACAGCGTCAACTTTAGAAGCAGCATTACTGTTAAGTGTCACTTTCATTTTGTATAGTGTGCCCATGGCATTGGGCTGCATGGAATCCACACGCATACACACCACACTAAGGGCATGTGACAGGGACCCGTGTCTGCTTATTAGCGCTACGTTTAGAACTGTAAACTGAGATAATACAAATTTTCCTGTAACATCACTTTAATAGTCAATAAACTCATGAATCCTTATGCATAAATGCTTTGTTATTTCCTTTCAAACCCTTCCTGTAAGTCCCTTTCACATGTCAAGAAGTAACTTACTGTAAGTAACGATAAAATGCTCAGGGTAGCTGTGATCGAAATAGAAAAATACCTTCCAGAAGAAAAACAAATGTGGTTCCCAATGCCTTTAGGATTGCTTCTTGTGTGACCATGGCCCTTTCACACGTGAAGAAGTAACTTAGAAAACGATAAAAATCACCAGGGAGCTTTGATGGCGAAGAGGTTAAGGCGTAGGATTACTAATCCAATGGGGTTTCCCTGTGCAGCTTTGAACCCTGCTCTCAGCGTAAACACATCTGTGTCCCTATTTATGTACAAGATGTCGGCCCACTTTTGGAAACCTGATATAAAACAAATCGAGCTGCAATTGCAGGATGGTTAAGGCGTTTGCTTTAAAACCAAACATATTTCCCAATGCCTTTGGCATTTCCTTTCAAACCCTTTGCCTGCAAGGCTGTGTCATTTTCATGTTTCAAAATTTACAAAAGTGTAAGGAACAATGACATGCAAAGGGAAGCTGTGATGGCCGAGTGGTTAAGGTGTTGGACTTGAAATCCATTGGGGTTTCACCACGCAGGTTTGAACCCTGCTCACAGCGCTGGGGCAAAGACATCCCTCTTAAAGGACGACATGTTGGTCCACCTTTGGAAAAATGAGTTGTTGAGACGCAATTGCGTGATGGTTGAAGTGGTGGTGTAAAATGCAATTGTGGTTCCCAATGTCTTTGGGACCTCCTTTCCTGTGTAGCCCATGGCCCTTTCAAATTTGAAGAAGTAACGTAGAAACATTTAAACAACAATGGAAGGCTAAGGGCAGCTGTGATGACGGAGTGGTTAAGGACCCGAAATCCAATGGGATTCCTTTGCTTTCTCAAAGTGTTGTTGCGCATGTATTTGTGTAATGTAAGTTGCATCCTCGTAACATGGCTTCTGTGAATTGATATTCAAAAGTCTCTATATGAGGCTTCCTTAATAAACAAACTCTGGTCCGTGTCTAGATCTTGAAAAGATTTTGTCTTTACTACAGACCAGGCAATGCAGAAGCCAGTATAGCTGTGATGGCCGAGAGGTTAAGGCGTTGGACTCGAAATCCAATGGGGTCTCCCCGCGCAGGTTCGAACCCTGCTCACAGCGCACAGTTTACGAAATTGAGTCTATGTATTTGAACAGAACAAAGTAAAGACCAGCAATGTTGCTTACTCAAATTGAAGTGTGTTGTTACACATGTATTTGTGTGATGAAAGTTGCAAAAGAAGCCTCAATTTCTCTTTCGTTTTCTTCTTTTTTCTCCTTTTTCTTCTTCCCCCTTCTTCCCCCCCCTTAACAGACTATTGTTCCCCAGCTTGATGCTAAGGGAAGAGAAAGAGAGAGAGAGAAATTGAAGCTTCTTTTCCATTATTTACTAGTTTATTTATCAGTATGTATTCTAAACGATTAAAAAAAATAAAAAATATTGCCTTTTCCGTTTTTGAATGGGGGGGAAGAGTGGATCGGAAGGTTACCGGTTTGAATCCCACCAGCGCCAGAAATAAAAACAGGCAAAGTCTCCCAAAGTGTTGTTTTGTGTAAATTCAAGAGCCAATATCTTGCTTCTTGTGACATAACAAACAGAAGTTTAAGAACACTTGCTGTTGTTTTAATGATGTTTAATGACTGTGCTATGGGCCTACAGGTCTGTTGCTCTATTCAAGTTGCGTGTGTATCTTTGTTTATGCATCTGAAATAATCAGACCTCTGTTTCTTTCTCTTATGGACTGCATCACTCGCTATTAGCACTGTGTCAAATTGATTGAATAAAACTCAGATAAAAGATTTATATTTGAAAATAGATTTGTTTTTATTGAAATAAACACAAAAAACCTGTGAGCTGCCTCCTACACACTGGACAGCACACCCTGACCTACCATAGATGGTAGGGCATCCACGCCAGGAGCCTGTGGGTGAAAAAGTGCTCTGGTGTTGGGGCCTGGTTAGAGTGGCTCGTACCAGAGTTTCGAGTTTGGCCGCAGCCTCTGGTTCTCCCACAGGGTGGATGCAATCATCGCTGGTCTTGCTGTGGAATGGTCTTCTTCATCTCTGCCGGCAGCCAGAATGAATCGGGCGCCTGACCGAGAAAGGCAGGGGCAGCAGGACAATAGAGAGGACCAGGAGGGGCAGCAGGACCAAGGAGAGGACCAGGAGGGGCAGCAGGACCAAGGAGAGGACCAGAAGGGGCAGCAGGACCAGTAGTAGGGAAAACACCCACATCGGACTCATCTTTCAAAAATAAAAAAAGAAGCCAAACTCAGTGAATTACACATGCATCATCATATCAGAGTTATTTAACACACACACACACACACACACACACACACACACACACACACACACACACACACACACACACACACACACACACACACACACACAGAAACAGACACAAATAGACACACAAACAGGTAAAAACCTACCTGCCTGAATGATTACAGGCCAGTAGCACTCACTCCAATCATCATGAAGTGTTTTGAGAGAGTGGTACTGGCACACATTAAGAGCAGCATACCGGACACCCTAGACCCCCTGCAGTTTGCCTACCGGCCCAACAGGTCCACCTCAGACGCTATCGCTGCTGTCCTCCAGTATTCCCTCTCTCACCTGGAAAACAAAGACTCCTACATCAGGATGCTCTTTATAGACTACAGCTCCGCTTTTAACACGGTCATCCCCCACAGACTCATCCACAAAATGTCCACACTTGGCCTGCACCCCACCCTCTGTGACTGGCTCCTAGACTTTTTGACTGGCAGGTCCCAGTCTGTCAGATTGGTAATAGGACTTCAGCCAGCATTATTACAAATGTTGGCACTCCACAGGGATGCGTCCTCAGCCCCATCCTCTACACCCTGTTCATCCCTTGACTGTGTCGCCTCCCACGAGGACAACATCATCCTAAAGTTTGCGGACGACACCGCAGTGATTCGTCCCACTGGCGGGGACGAATCGGCTTACAGGAGGGAGGTGGCCAGTCTGGTAGCATGGTGTGAGGACAACAACCTCACCCTCAATACGGACAAGACCAAGGAGATGATAGTGGACATGAGGAAGAAGAGGGGACCTCATCGGCCACTGTACATCCGGGAACTCGAAGTAGAGAGGGTGAGCAGCTTCAAATACCTGGGCGTCCACATCAGCGAGGACCTCACCTGGACACTTAACACCACACAGCTGGTTAAGAAGGCCCAACAGCGGCTGTACTTTCTGAGGAGGTTGAGGAAGTTTGGCATGTCGCCCAAGATCCTCAGCAACTTCTACAGCTGCATTGTTGAGAGCATCCTAACCAGCTGTATCACTGTGTGGTACAGCAGCACTACTGCTATGGACCGCAGACGCCTGCAGAGAGTGGTGAAGACCGCTGAGAAAATCACCAGGACTCCACTGCCCTCTCTGCAGAGCATCTACCACCGCAGAGTCCAGAGGAGAGCCATCCATCCCCAAGGACCCCACCCACCCCCAACACGGACTGTTCACACTTCTACCCTCAGGCCGGAAGTACAGAAGTGTTAAATGCAGGACCACCAGACTAAAGAACTCCTTCTTTCCCACTGCCATCAGACTCCTAAACAACGCATAGGAGATTATAATCATTGACTACCTCATATAACTGTACTACCTCATAACTGAATCCGACTTCTGAAGAAACATCTGTTGAACCATTGAGCCATAGGACTTTCACTTGGTGGACCAAACTTGGCTAAATCAGACAAACTGACTTGGCTAAATCAGAGGGCTCGTCCGGGATTTGAACCCGGGACCTCTCGCACCCTAAGCGAGAATCATACCCCTAGACCAACGAGCCACCTACTAATGGATGCCCCTCCCCCGCAATGGAGCCTCAGGCTGGGGGATGTGTCCACGTGACAGGCGGGATACTCACCACTATACTAACGAGGAGCTGTTTACCCTGAAATTCCACACATTTCAAAAAGATATTGTTTTGAGAATTAAAAAGAGAGAAAAAAAAAAACCTTGTCTGACCGAAGGGATTCTTTCGGATTACCTTGACTTCATAGGTGAGCTCAGTGGATCACATTCTTCCAGCCAAGGGTTCCATGGTGTAATGGTTAGCACTCAGGACTCTGAATCCTGCGATCTGAGTTCAAATCTCAGTGGAACCTGTGGACATGTCATGGTTCCTTAAAAAGACAGTATCTGTGCAGGTCCATAAGTGTTTTACCCGATTGGAGGGTTTCTCATAACCTTGACAAGATATCCATCGCCACAGGACCAACTCCATCCAGTGAAGGATTCCATTCTGTAATGGTTGAGCAAGGTTCCATGGTGTAATGATTAGCACTTTGGACTCTGAATCCAGTGATCCGAGTTCAAATTTCGGTGGAACCTCTGGCAACAGCCTGTTTCTTAAAAACACTGCCAAAAAACATAGAGATTCAACCCGACAAAGACACGTTTGTTGTTTTTGTGCTCTGAAGTGAAAGGAATGCAAGAGACATTGTGCAGGTAAGAGAAATCCTTTTTCAGGCCATGAGGTGCTAGGAATAAGAAGCCATTCTCCCCGTCGGGGAATCGAACCCCGGTCTCCCGCGTGACAGGCGGGGATACTCACCACTATACTAACGAGGAGCTGTTCACCCTGAAATTCCACACATTTCAAATAGATATTGTTTTGAGAATTAAAAAGAGAAAAAAAAATACCTTGACTGACCCAAGGGATTCTTTCGGATTACCTTGACTTCATAGGTGAGCTCAGTGGATCACTTTCTTCTAGCCAAGGGTTCCATGGTCTAATGGTTAGCCCTCAGAACTCTGAGTTCAAATCTCAGTGGAACCTGTGGACATATCATGTTTCTTTAAAAGAACAGTATCTGTGCAGGTCCAAAAGTGTTTTGCCTGATTGGAGGGTTTCTCATCACCATGACAAGGTATCCATTGCCACAAGAACAACTCCACTCTGGTGGGACTTGAACCCACAACCTTTGCTTCCCTACCACTGAGAAGCCGAGAAGTCCAATGTGCTATATGCGCTAAAACTGTTAAAAATAATAATAAAGCAGAGCTTGAAGATGGATTTTGCTGCGAGTGCAAGAAGAAATAGAAGGCACCGCTGGGATTCGAACCCAGGATCTCCTGTTTACTAGACAGGCACTTTGACCAACTAAGCCACAGCGCCTGCACAGAGTCTTCACAACCCATTTGTCAGTAAACTTGCAAATCCAAATCAGATTCGATGGGGAAGCCCATCCTGGCAAACCAGAGACGATTTGACAGTGGGGAGAGTCTATCAAAACCAGGACGTCCCTGGGTGGGCTCGAACCACCAGCCTTCCGGTTAACAGCCGAACGCGCTAACCAATTGCGACACAGAGACCTGCAGAAGTTGCCTCTCAATGGCAAAACATTTTTTTAGAACAACGGCAGCAAAAGGAAAGAAGACGATAAGGCTGTTTCAAAATAAACCCTGCCAGAGGTCATCTGTACAGTGGAACCTCGAGATACGAATTTAATCCGTTCCGAGACTTCCTTCGTAAGTCAAAACATTCGTATCTCAAATAAAAAAAAAAAAAGGGTTCGTGTGCAGGCGGCTGCCAGTTCTCGCGCGCGGCTGCCACTTCTCGTGAAAAAAAAGGATTCGTATCTCAAATTTTCAACCGTATCTCAGAGCAGAAATTTTACGAAATTTCAATTCGTAAGTCAAAACATTCGTATCTCGAGGTTCCACTGTATTAAGAAGAAAACAGAATGAAGCGACTCTGGTGGGACTCGAACCCACAACCTTTGAATCCCTACCACTGAGAAGCCTAGAAGTCCAAATCGCTATCCATTGCGCCACAGAGCCTGAGTGAAAGTAGAAATGTAATCTCTCCCCTGTAACCAAAAAGTCTAAAACTGTTAAAAATAATAATAAAGCAGTGCTTGAAGATGGATTTTGCTGTGAGTGCAAGCAGAAATCTGAGGCACCGCTGGGATTCGAACCCAGGATCTCCTGTTTACGAGACAGGCACTTTGACAAACTAAGCCACAGCGCCTGCAAAGACTCTTCACAACCCATTTGTCAGTAAACTTGCGAAGCCAAATCAGATTCGATGGAGGAAGCCCATCCTGGCACACTAGAGACGATTTGACAGTGGGAAGAGTCTATCTACCACCAGCCTTCCGGTTAACAGCCTAACGCGCTAACCAATTGCGACACAGAGACCTGCAGAAGTTGCCTCTCAATGGCAAAACATTTTTTTAGAACAACGGCAGCAAAAGGAAAGAAGACGATAAGGCTGTTTCAAAATAAACCCTGCCAGAGGTCATCTGTACAGTGGAACCTCGAGATACGAATTTAATCCGTTCCGAGACTTCCTTCGTAAGTCAAAACATTCGTATCTCAATTTTTTTTTAAAAAGGGTTCGTGTGCAGGTGGCTGCCAGTTCTCGCGCGCGGCTGCCACTTCTCGCGAAAAAAAAGGATTCGTATCTCAAATTTTCATTCGTATCTCAGAGCACAAATTTTACGAAATTTCAATTCGTAACTCAAAACATTCGTATATTGGGGCATTCGTATCTCGAGGTTCCACTGTATAAAGAAGCAAACAGAATCAAGCGACTCTGGTGGGACTCGAACCCACAACCTTTGAATCCCTACCGCTGAGAAGCCTAGAAGTCCAATGGGTTATGCATTGCACCAGAGAGCCTGAGTGAAAGTAGGAATGTAATCTCTCCCCTGTAACCAAAAAGTCTAAAACTGTTAAAAATAATAATAAAGCAGTGCTTGAAGATGGATTTTGCTGTGAGTGCAAGCAGAAATCTGAGGCACCGCTGGGATTCGAACCCAGGATCTCCTGTTTAGAAGAAGGTTGTTTCAAAATAAACCCTGCCAGAGGTCACCTGTATTAAGAAGCAAACAGAATCAAGCGACTCGTCCAAGCTGACAAAGAAGCATGGCTGTGCGACGAGGATGAGATTCGATCCCACGCGTGCAGAGAACAATGGATTAGCAGTCCATCGCCTTAACCACTCAGCCAACTCGTCCTACGCTCCCGTTGGCCCGGTAGCCCTTTCCACCGGATACTTAAAGCCAGGACATGAGGAAAGGCTTTTTTACAGTGGAATTTTGCTGCTACCTGGGGAAACAGTTGTTGAACCTTTGAGCTAAAGGACTTTCATTTGGTGGACCCAGCTTGTGAAAGGTTTCGTCAAAGGGCTCGTCCGGGATTTGAACCCAGGACCTCTCACACCCAAAGCGAGAATCATACCACTAGACCAACGAACCGTCTGACAACACCTTGCCCCTCCACCGCAACGGAGCCTCAGGTTGTGGGAAGTGTCCGCACAAAAAAAGGAGTATCTCATCCGCAACGCTGGCAAGGTGATCCATTTGCTGAATCAGCGACCCAAGACACTTTGATTGAGTCGTTTTAGCTGGTGAAAGGCGAAATCAGAGGGCTCGTCCGGGATTTGAACCCGGGACCTCTCGCACCCGAAGCGAGAATCATACCCCTAGACCAACGAGCCACCTACTAATGGATACCCCTCCCCCGCAATGGAGCCTCAGGTTGGGGGATGTGTCCGCCCTGTCGGCAAAAAGCAGGGAGTTTACTTTCACTGTGTTTGCATTGTTGTAACGTTTTTCTCGCCCTCCCCCCCCCTCCCTTTTTTACTGAGTAATCCAGCCCATGAAATAAAAATGACAACAAAGACCCTGCAAAATGTTGAAATGGTGAGTCCTGGAGAGCATATGAATGTGGTGGTCGTGAATGGTCTCATAAGCGCATTGGTGGTATAGTGGTGAGCATAGCTGCCTTCCAAGCAGTTGACCCGGGTTCGATTCCTGGCCAATGCAAGTTTGGTGTCCTTTTCCCGATGGGCCCATGCCTGCGTATCCTAAGGCGCAAGAATGACACTTCAGTCTCGTTGAAAGCGTCGGTTCGAACCCCGCCAAGGTTGAAGCTGTCTCCGTGCTCAAAGAAGCTGTTGGACGTCTGAATGTGGTCTCCGAAGGATGTGCCGCACGCTTTACATTGCTTCTCCACCTCCTCTGTTTCCACGCTCACGGTCGTCCAAGCTGACAAAGAAGCATGGCTGTGTGACGAGGATGGGATTCAAACCCACGCGTGCAGAGCACAATGGATTATCGCATTGGTGGTATAATGGTGAGTATAACTGCCTTCCAAGCAGTTGACCCGAGTTTAATTCCCGGCCAATGCAAGTTAGGTGTCCTTTTCGGTTCGAACCCCGCCTCTGCCTTCTATGTTGAAGCTGTCTCCGTTCTCAAAAAAGCTGTTGGACGATGTCCCGTCTGAATGTGGCCTCCGAAGGAAGTGCCGCATGCTTTGCATTGTTTCTCCACCGCCGCCGTCTTCTCTGTTTCCACGCCCACGGTCATCCAAGCGGAAAAAGAAGCAAGGCTGTGCAAAGAGGATGGGATTCGAACCCACGCATACAGAGCACTATGGAGTAACAGTCCATCGCCTTAACCACTCGCGCCAAAGCTGGGGAACAATAGTCTGTTAAGGGGGGGGAAGGAGAAAAAAGAGGGAAAATAAAGAGAGAGAGAGAAATTGAGGCTTCTTTTCCATTATCTATTAGTTTATTTGTCAGTATGTATTCTAACGATTAAAGAAAAATAAAAAATGTCGCCTTTTCCGCTTTTGAATGGGGGAAAGAGTGGATCCGAAGGTCACCGGTTCGAATCCCCCCAGCGCCAGAAATAAAAACAGGCAAATTTATAAAATGATCAGACCTCTGTTTTTTTCTCTTGTAGAACTCAGATAAAAAGATTTATATTTGAAATCGAAAAATATATACTTGCTGTTGTTTTAACGATGTTTAATGACTGTGCTTTTGGCCCACAGGTCTGTTACTCTATTCAAGTTGTGTGTGTAATTTTGTTTAAGCATCTGAAATGATATCAGTTATAAAATGATCAGACCTCTGTTTCTTTCTGTTATGTACTGCATCACTCGCTATTAGCAATGTGTCAAATTGATTGAATAAAACTGAGATAAAACATTTATAATTGAAAATTGAAAAAAGATTTGTGAAATAAACACAAAAAAAACCTGTGAGCTGCCTCCTACACACTGGGCAGCACACCCTGACCTTCCACAGATTGTAGGGCATCCACGCCAGGAGCCTGTGGGTGAAAAAGTGCTCTGGTGTTGGGGCCTGGTTGTAAATGAGCCCTGGTACCGGGGGCTCGTACCAGAGCTTCAAGTTTGGCCGCAGCCTCTGGTTCTCCCACAGAGTGGATGATCATCACTGGTCTTGCTGTGGAATGGTCTTCTTCATCTCTGCCGGCAGCCAGAATGAATCGGGCGCCTGAACGAGAAAGGCAGGGGCAGCAGGACAATAGAGAGGACCAAGAGGGGCAGCAGGACCAAGCAGAGGACCAAGAGGGGCAGCAGGACCAAGGAGAGGACAAGGAGGGGCAGCAGGACCAAGGAGAGGACCAGGAGGGGCAGCAGGACCAGTAGTAGGAAAAACACCCACATCGGACTCATCCTTAAAAAAAAGAAAAGAAGCCAAACTCAGTGAATTACACATGCAATAATAATATCAAAGTTATTTAACACACACACACACACACACTCACACTCACACACACACACACACACACACACACACACACATACACACAAACATAAACACAGGTAAAAAAGAGAGCACTTACAGAGGCACTTGCAGGGCTGGCAGTAGCCTGAGAGGTAGAGGTGGTCCTCACAAACGGCGTAGCAGAGGGGGATGGAGGCAGAGAGAAAGGGGAGAAGGTCCTAATATAGGTGGAGGCAGGGCTGGAGGGGGACATGGGTAGTACAGGGGAAGGGGTCCTCAAAGAGGCCATAGCAGGGCTGGACAGGGACTTGGGTACAGGGGAAGGGGTCCTCATGGAGGCCGTAGCAGGGCTGGACAGGGACTTGGGAACAGAGGAGGGGGTCCTCATGGAGTACCAGCAGAGGTAGTAGCAGGGCTGGACAGAGACTGTGAGGGAGAGGAAAGGTAGAGTACACCAGGAGACTATATTGTGATTGTTAGGTTGATTGATATTGTGATTGTGCATGTACCTATGTGATTGTAGACATAAGCCACATTAGTCACACGAGTTACACTAATAACACAGAGACATTAAGACGAACAAATCCATGTAATACCTCAACTGGCTACCTAGCCACAAGGTTTGGTTTGGCTGCAGCACCAGAAGCCCCTCCAAACCAGGATTTATAAAACTAAAGAGAAGAATGGCAAGTGAAATTGGTCAAAATAAAATGATGACAAAACAGTGCTGCGATAAAATGGATGGATAACGTTTGGCAAAATGTTATGGAAATATTTACCATTGACACAGTCAATGTAGGCCGCAGAGGACTCTGCACAGGCTTGGCAGGGACTGAGGCTGTGGTCTCTGCAGGGGCCGTGGCACGAGGTGGAACTGGACCCTGGACCGTGGCAGCAACAGGCACTGAGGCAGATGTGGGTGCCGGTGGAACACTGGCTGGCTGCTGAAGACATACAGATACAACAAGTATCAATACTACTGATATTTCAGCATGACAAATAGTTACATCTGATGTCCCTTCATTACCTTCTGGGAGTGAAATCCACAGACACAACTCTGGCCCACCAAACAACGATGTCTGGCCGCGGGTCTGCACTGGACATTTCTCAATCTGTAACCACATGGTATGCTCAATGTCATGGCATATACAACCTAGCCTATATCTGTTTAATCTGTTGGTGTATTTCACAGACAAAATGTACCTTCTGTTAGAGAGCATACCACCTATTCTGACTGGGGGCTGGCCTGTCCCCTACATCAGAGGGCCAAACCCCAGTGGTGGCAGAGGTCTTGAGGCGAGACAGCCACTCACTGTCCTGTCCCCCATGGCCCTGTGCTTCTTGGTCACCACCTGAGGCCAACAAGAGGAAGAATGTCAATCTAACTGTCAAAGTCTGTCATGGGACTAGGAGCAATACATCTAACTGTGAAATTCTGTCATGGGACTAGGAGCAATATTTTATAATCAATCAAATCTGTCTACCTGTCATCAATCATAAGCTTTTATCGCCATACACTTCATTGTCAATAAAAATGGTTATGAATCAAATCAATTGTGGGGGGACATGCAGCGTTCGGCCTGTAGAGGGAGCTACAGGACCGTGGCAAGGGTTACGGAAGCGAGGCTTCGTTGCGCACCTGTTGCGAATGAAGCCTCGTTAACTAAATGGTTTAAGATGTGTGTGCCTCTGCTTTGGGGGAGAAAAGGGCTGAAAAGCTATGACTGAAAAGTCGACCAGGACCGAAAGAACGAAAAAAAGAAGGAACATTGTAAATAAACGGGGTTTTCCCTTATCACCACCGAATCCGCCTCCTTTGCCCCTGGTTGGGAGCCACTGTAACAAAGGTCCTAAACACAGAGGCGGATTCGGTGGTGGTGATAAGGGAAAACCCTGTTTATTTACAATGTTCCTTCTTTTAATCGTTCTTTCGGTCCTGGTCAACCTTTCAGTCACTCACCTTCAACATGCAGATGCGCCTGACTAATCAGTGCGATGAAGCCCGCTTCGGTTCTCTTGACATTCACTCCACACCAGTATGGCCCAGCATCCTGTTCAGACAGGTCAGTGATGGTCACAGTTTAGACTCCCTCATTCTTGTTGTCAGACAATGAGAATCTCCCTAGTGTCTGTTTACCATCATATGTAACAGAAATATTCATAATATACGCACAGGGTCCTTGCTGCACCAGGAGATTAACCTGCCTCCTCGCATTCCTCTGGCTGCTGAGTCCCTTCCTCCGGGCAATGTCCGCCCTGCTGTTGCTCCTCAACCACCCGGAGTTGAACACTCCTACCACCTGCCACAGAGCACAGCAGGGAAGGCTCGGACAAAGTGGAGGGCCACTGCAACAGCGGCTGCAGCACCACCCGCAGTGAGGCCCAGGCTGGAAGCCCAGAGGCAGCTGTTTCCTCTCCCTACCGCTAATGGCCCGTCCCAGGTGTTTGGAGCCCCTAGAAACCCAATGTGGACCAGCAGTTCACTTTTTACTTTCCCTCCCACCACTTTTTACACTTCCCTCCCACTACTTTCCCTAACCCTAACCCTAACCCCTACCCGCCTTGTGTTTGCTGTCCCTCCTGTCATTTATCCAACCCCATTTGCTCCACCTGCCCCTCATCTGGCTGCCCCGAAGGTCCGCAAACGGACTGGAGAGGCCAACTCCTGCAGGAAGTGTGGGCAGCACAGGACTGGAGAAGGTTGGAGAAGATGAAGAAATAGCTTATTCTTCTCTTTGTAAAAAGTTATTTATTCAACCTCAGGGTTTTTAAGAGTTTAACTTGTTTATTTGTGTGTGAGTGTGTGGATGTGTGTGTTTTTTGTGATTATTTCAATAAAAAATATTCTATTTTTAAATATGAATCTTTTATCTGAGTTTAATTCGATCAATTCGACACATTCATAATAGCGAGTGATGCAGTCCACAAGAGAAACAGAGGTCTGATCATTTTAGAACTGATCATTTCAGATGCATGAACAAAGTTACACACACACAGGCCCAGAGCACAATTATTAAAACATCATTAAAACAATAGCAAGTGTACATAAACTTGTGTTTGTTATGCCACAAGAAGCAAAATATTGGCTCAAGGGATCTTGAATTTACACAAAACAACACTTGGGAGACTTTGTCCATTTTTATTGCTGGCGCTGGTAGGATTCGAAACGGTGACTTTGGGATCCACTCTTTCCCCCCATTGAAAAACGGAAAAGGCGATTTTTCTTTTCTTTAGTCGTTTAGAATACATACTGACAAATAAACTAGTAAATAATGAAAAAAAAGCCTAAATTTCTCTCTTTCTTTTCCCCCTTTTCCTCTCTTTTTTTTTTATCCTTTTTCTTCCTCCCCCTTCTTCCCCTTTTTCGCAACTTCTCTCCCCCCCTCAACAAACTATTGTTCCCCAGTTTTGGCGCGAGTGGTTAAGGCATTGGACTAAAACTCCAATCGGGTCTCCCTGCGAAGGTTTAAACCCTGCTCACAGCACAGAGACAACAATATCCCTCTTTCTTTACAAGATGTCGGCCCACCTTTGGAAACCTGACATTCAGAAAAAATGTGTGAATAGCTGAAAAGTTGTTGCAGGTGTAAGTATTGTAATAATAATAATAATAATAATAATAATAATAATAATAAGTATGTCGAAGAACAATAGTTGGACTTGCTGAAGCAAGCCCACTAATAAGTATAAGTATGAGCAATAACAATAGTTGGACTACCTCTAAACGTTAGTTAGAGAACCACTAAATATTTGTTGCTAAAACAACACAGCACAAGTCCAAAATGCATGTAGGTGACTAGCAAGCTAGCTAGTTCAAGCTAAAGCTAAGAATGCTTCCACTGCTACCACCAAAAGGACTAATGCTAATACCACCACACAGGTACATATGTTGACTATGTGTCTACTGTAAAATGTTAAAATTAAACTAACCCGCTTCGAAGTCGACGTTCTCTCAACAATCGGTTACAACAAAAAAAAACATGAACAACAACCTGTCATAGAAACGGCAGTCCGTAGTCGACACTGTGAAAACGTGTTCGTTTATTTGAAGGAGAAGACAAACTACTTCTTACTTTTAGCTATTTATTTATATGTCAGAATTCTAGGCTTGTACAAGGACCACTTTTGGAGAAGAAAATCACAGTCAGCAAGCTGTTAATCTGTAACCAACCCTCCAAAAATGGATGCATTCAAACAGTCAAACAAAGCATTTACAGTAAACAAAGTGATTGTGATTCGCTATTTGGTTGGGGAGGAACCGTGGTTTAGAATTGGCATCCCTTGTTGTTCACGGGCTGGTCACACCATTCGTCCCATCTGCGGAGTCAGCACCCTGTTAGAGATAAGATACCTACTCTGGTATGTCCCCCCTAGCCTGGTACTTTTCCACTTTTGCTCTTTGTGTAAGCGTGTGTTGCGACATCTTTCTTGATGACCTGGCTTAACCTCTCCATGTATTAATCCAACGTACTATGGGACTAATGCTTGATTCATCCCATTTATCAACAGACCATCACATTAGTAAATTTAGCACACTGCAGTAATGTATTTTTATTATAGCAATAATAAACTGTTTTTATAAAAAATAATTTCTAACAACGCATTCCGCATCCAATAATGAAAAACACCCGAGACATGTTTCAGTACCTTTCGTTGCTAATGCTCATGGCTTAGTAATGCTAATGCTCATGGCTTAGTTATGCTAGCTCTCGTCAATGTAAACATCAACAGAAGTGTGTTGCTGTGTAGCGCCGGATCAACCATTCCATAGAATGCTGCTCATGTTCTATTTCTAGAGGTCACATGGTAACGCATTTTTGAAAAGTCTTTATGATACATCTATGATTATTATTAATTATTTTCAAAACTGTGTGTTGCTATGCAACCTTTCGATATAGAACATTAGCAACATTCTATGGAATGTTCAATCCGCTCCAGATAACAACAAACTTCAGTTGATGTTTACATCGACACAAACCAGCTGGTTTTCAGAGCAAAACGGGTTGAAAAATGCCTGTTTTTCAGGTTTGGACTGCTGCCTGCCGTTTTTACGTCCGTGTTTTCTTTTTTGTTGGGTTCGCGAACGTGCAGAGGGAAGCGACGGCAGCGACTTCGGAGAGGGTATGTGACGATAGTTGGACCATATCTGAAAGATAGTTAGACAATATCTGAACGATAGTTAGACAACCACTCGATATGTGTTGCTAAAACAACATAGCACAAGTCGAACATGCACGTAGGTGACGAGCAAGCGAGCTAGTTCAAGCTAAAGCTAACAATGCTACCACCGTTGCTACTGACGGACTAACAGTCATGCCATTACACAGATGCATTTGTTGACTATGTGTCTACTGTAAAATGTAATTAAACGTGACATGCCTGCTTCGAAGTCGCTGTCCTCTCAAAAAGAAAACAGGAACAACAACCTGTCGTAGAAATGGCAGTCCGCAGTCCACGCAGTCCCGCAGCAAACCTGAAAAACACCGAGGCGTTTCTCAGTACCTTTCGTTGCTAATGCTAATGGCGTAGTAATGCTAGCGCTCAGAAGACCAGCTGGATCTAGTCAATGTCAACATCATTGCTGCGTAGCGCTGGATCAAACATAGAATGCTGCTCATGTTCTATTTCTAGAGGTCACATGGTAAAGTGTTCATGATACGTGTCATGTATGATTATTACTCATTATTTTCAAAACTGTGTGTTGCTATGCATCCTTTCAATGTAGAACATCAGCAACATTCTATGGAATGTTCAATCCGCTCCAGATAACAACAAACTTCAGTTGAGATTTAGCATAAGCGAAAGGCACTGAAAAATGCCTTGGTGTTTTTCAGGTTTGACTACGAGAGTGCGTGGACTGCGGCCTGCCGTCTCTATGACAGGTTGTTGTTCGTGTCTTCTTTTTTTTCAGGGTTCGAGATCGTGAAGAGGGAAGCGACCAGCGACTTCGAAAACGGTATGTGGCATTTAATTACATTTTGCAGTAGACACATATCGAACACATTGTTTGTGCAATGGTAGCATTGTTAGCTGCTAGATGGCTAAGTAACCCGTTGACAGTTTCTAAGAGTTAGCTCGCCCGCTTTAAGCCTTTAGCTTGAACTAGCAAGCTTGCTAGCCAGCTCCATGCATTTTGCCAAGGAATGTACAGTTTTGCCTTGTGCTATGTTATTTCGTATTCTAGCAACACATATTCAGTGGTGCAATGTCATTATTGTCCTTAGAGAGGACTGATCCATGAGGACATTTACATTACATTTATGGCATTTAGCAGACGCCTTTATCCAAAGTGACTCACAACAAATACATTTGTCTAAGTAAGTGAATCATCTATCCATCAGTCATCATAAGATAAAGTAATCAATGCTCGGACCAGTGGCCATAGGCAGTCACAATGCTAGAAGAAGGACATTTTTATTATTATCAGGAGAGAAACTTGTAGGAGGGACCATTAAGATGTAGCCTGAAGAGATGGGTCTTCAATCTACTGCGGAAGATTGGTAGTGACTCTGCAGTCATGACAGCAGTAGGAAGCTCATTCTACCAGCGGGGCGCCAGGACAGTGAAAAGCCGTGACCAAAGGGGCGGCGGTGCCAGGCGGCCAGTCGTGGGTCTTGAATCTGATGAGAGCTGCTACCGGGAGCCAGTGAAGGGTGCGGAGGAGGGGAGTGACATGGGAGAATTTGGGGAGTTTGAACACCAGACTGGCGGCAGCGTTCTGGATGAGCTGTAGAGGCAATTCAATAGTCTCGCATCCATTACCTGTACCTGTATTAATACCTTCTTTTTAATATCATTGCTATTTTGTTCTAAATGTGTTTGTCTTTTGTTAGACATCATCTATGAGCTGGTTCAGTTTGGGGTGATGGTGGGGAGGCCCCTGGTGGTGGTTAGTACAGTTCTTTCACTGTGACTTTGTTGACAAGTCCATATGACTCTCTGCTCTCTCTCTTGTGTTTCCTGTTAGCAACCTGGTGGGTTTGTGGAGCGTCTGTACTCTCTTCTGCACTCCTGCCTGCCTGCCTGCCAGCAACATGGAATCAGAGGCTGAGAGATGGCTGGTGCAGCTGAAAGTACAGACAAGTTCTGATGTTGTTACTGTTCCTTCTCTCTAGCATTTAGCATCCAATCTATAGTTCAGTTTAAATGGATACTGTGAATTAGCAGTAACTCAGAGCCTTAACTCAGGGCGGGCTGATGATGCTTCTGGAGGTTCCCTGGTACTTCAAACCAGAGTCTCTGGTCATTGGAGTTTCCAGCCTCCTGGAGCACCACCTCCAGCTCCTCATCGAGTCCTCCTGGACACACACACACACACACACACACAGGCTTTTAAGTAATAGGAAAAAGTAGTTTCAATGATTGTAAGTCATTGTATTCTGACCATTATTTTTTCACTTCCCCCTCCCCTCTCTCTCTCTCTTTCTTTCTCTCTTAGGAATTCCATAGGGTCAGACCTCATCGGTCACCCCAAAGAATGGGAAGTTCTTCAGTGAAATCCAATAAGTATTCCAGTTAAAGTTTAAAAAATAACCTCACGTCTTCTTGTTATGTCTCCCCCCCCCACCCCCCCGATCTGCAGGACCACAGGAGCCTCACTGATTTGTTACGGATGGGGGTTGTGCTTCCCAGTCCGTCCCCCTACTTGCCTCCCTCCGTCCGTCCACTGTGCCACCTCAATCACATACTTATCACCAGCACCTGTGTGTAATTGTCACTCATGCAATATGTACCCTCACTTCCCTTCACTCCCGCTTCGTCTTCACCTTTGTTGGTCGCTTTGTGAGCGTAAGTCATACGAGTATACAAGTACTGTTTTGAGACTGTGATCTCCTCTTTGATTTCGAGCATTGAGTCCCTATTTTTGTGTCCTGTTTTGACTACTCATCCAAAGTAAAGATCCTTTTGTTTAGTACCGCTAACTACTTGTCCGCCTCTCTTTCTCTGCACCGCACCTGGGTCCGTTAACATACCTAAACCTTACACTGATTTGTGTCTTTGCCACTTTACTTTCATCCTACAGATACTTAGAATATATATTTGCAAATAAATGAGTAATAGAGTAGCTCAAATGTATTTACTGTCTCTGTTTTCTTTTCTTTTGGTGACACTTCACACAAAGGGGTTTCCGTTATAATGGGTTCATAATTCAGTTTGCACATTATAAGCATGTGTTGCATTTATAAAGCATTAGTAACAGCGCAGCCACATATTTTCAAACTACTTTAATTGTCATTATCTACGAATGAATCATTAAAAGAGAATATCGTGACTATTTCTGTATTTTTGAAACCTCTTGTTTTGTGTCTGAATTGAATCAATGAATCAATGCGTAGTTCGTACAAATATAATCTATGAATCGAATCACTGTTTTATCTCATTCAGCCACGGAATCCCTAGTTTAACAGCGTCAACTTTAGAAGCAGCATTACTGTTAACTGTCACTTTCATTTTGTATAGTGTGCCCATGGCATTGGGCTGCATGGAATCCACACGCATACACACCACACTAAGGGCATGTGACAGGGACCCGTGTCTGCTTATTAGCGCTACGTTTAGAACTGTAAACTGAGATAATACACATTTTCCTGTAACATCACTTTAATAGTCAATAAACTCATGAATCCTTATGCATAAATGCTTTGTTATTTCCTTTCAAACCCTTCCTGTAAGTCCCTTTCACATGTCAAGAAGTAACTTACTGTAAGTAACGATAAAATGCTAAGGGTAGCTGTGATCGAAATAGAAAAATACCTTCCAGAAGAAAAACAAATGTGGTTCCCAATGCCTTTAGGATTGCTTCCTGTGCGACCATGGCCCTTTCACACGTGAAGAAGTAACTTAGAAAACGATAAAAATCACCAGGGAGCTTTGATGGCGAAGAGGTTAAGGCGTAGGATTACTAATCCAATGGGGTCTCCCTGTGCAGCTTTGAACCCTGCTCTCAGCGTGAACACAGCTGTGTCCCTATTTATGTACAAGATGTCGGCCCACTTTTGGAAACCTGATATAAAACAAATCGAGCTGCAATTGCAGGATGGTTAAGGCGTTTGCTTTAAAACCAAACATATTTCCCAATGCCTTTGGCATTTCCTTTCAAACCCTTTGCCTGCAAGGCTGTGTCATTTTCATGTTTCAAAATTTACAAAAGTGTAAGGAACAATGACATGCAAAGGGAAGCTGTGATGGCCGAGTGGTTAAGGTGTTGGACTTGAAATCCAAAGGGGTTTCCCCGCGCAGGTTCGAACCCTGCTCACAGCGCTGGGGCAAAGACATCCCTCTTAAAGGACGACATGTTGGTCCACCTTTGGAAAAATGAGTTGTTGAGACGCAATTGCGTGACGGTTGAAGTGGTGGTGTAAAATGCAATTGTGGTTCCCAATGTCTTTGGGACCTCCTTTCCTGTGTAGCCCATGGCCCTTTCAAATTTGAAGAAGTAACGTAGAAACATTTAAACAACAATGGAAGGCTAAGGGCAGCTGTGATGACGGAGTGGTTAAGGATAAGGACCCGAAATCCAATGGGATTCCTTTGCTTTCTCAAAGTGTTGTTGCGCATGTATTTGTGTAATGTAAGTTGCATCCTCGTAACATGGCTTCTGTGAATTGATATTCAAAAGTCTCTATATGAGGCTTCCTTAATAAGCAAACTCTGGTCCGTGTCTAGATCTTGAAAAGATTTTGTCTTTACTACAGACCAGGCAGTGCAGAAACCAGTATACCTGTGATGGCCGAGAGGTTAAGGCGTTGGACTCGAAATCCAATGGGGTCTCCCCGTGCAGGTTCGAACCCTGCTCACAGCGCACAGTTTACAAAATTGAGTCTATGTATTTGAACAGAACAAAGTAAAGACCAGCAATGTTGCTTACTCAAATTAAAGTGTGTTGTTACACATGTATTTGTGTGATGAAAGTTGCAAAAGAAGCCACTTTTCTTCCTTTTTCTTCTTCCCCCTTCTTCCCCCCCCTTAACAGACTATTGTTCCCCAGCTTGATGCTAAGGGAAGAGAAAGAGAGAGAGAGAAATTGAAGCTTCTTTTCCATTATTTACTAGTTTAGTTATCAGTATGTATTCTAAACGATTAAAGAAAAATAAAAAATATTGCCTTTTCCGTTTTTGAATGGGGGGGAAGAGTGGATCGGAAGGTCACCGGTTTGAATCCCACCAGCGCCAGAAATAAAAACAGTCTCCCAAAGTGTTGTTTTGTGTAAATTCAAGAGCCAATATCTTGCTTCTTGTGACATAACAAACAGAAGTTTAAGAACACTTGCTGTTGTTTTAATGATGTTTAATGACTATGGGCCTATGGGCCTACAGGTCTGTTGCTCTATTCAAGTTGCGTGTGTATCTTTGTTTATGCATCTGAAATGATCAGACCTCTGTTTCTTTCTCTTATGGACTGCATCACTCGCTATTAGCAATGTGTCAAATTGATTGAATAAAACTCAGATAAAACATTTATATTTGAAAAAAGATTTTTTTTTTATTGAAATAAACACAAAAAACCTGTGAGCTGCCTCCTACACACTGGACAGCACACCCTGACCTACCATAGATGGTAGGGCATCCACGCCAGGAGCCTGTGGGTGAAAAAGTGCTCTGGTGTTGGGGCCTGGTTAGAGTGGCTCGTACCAGAGTTTCGAGTTTGGCCGCAGCCTCTGGTTCTCCCACAGGGTGGATGCAATCATCGCTGGTCTTGCTGTGGAATGGTCTTCTTCATCTCTGCCGGCAGCCAGAATGAATCGGGCGCCTGACCGAGAAAGGCAGGGGCAGCAGGACAATAGGGAGGACCAGGAGGGGCAGCAGGACCAAGGAGAGGACCAGGAGGGGCAGCAGGACCAAGGAGAGGACCAGAAGGGGCAGCAGGACCAGTAGTAGGGAAAACACCCACATCGGACTCATCTTTCAAAAATAAAAAAAGAAGCCAAACTCAGTGAATTACACATGCATCATCATATCAGAGTTATTTAACACACACACACACACACACACACACACACACACACAGAAACAGACACAAATAGACACAGAAACACAGGTAAAAACCTGCCTGCCTGAATGATTACAGGCCAGTAGCACTCACTCCAATCATCATGAAGTGTTTTGAGAGAGTGGTACTGGCACATTAACATTAAGAGCAGCATACTGGACACCCTAGACCCCCTGCAGTATGCCTACCGGCCCAACAGGTCCACCTCAGACGCCATCGCTGCTGTCCTCCAGTATTCCCTCTCCCACCTGGAAAACAAAGACTCCTACATCAGGATGCTCTTTATAGACTACAGCTCCGCTTTTAATACGGTCATCCCCCACAGACTCATCCACAAAATGTCCACACTTGGCCTGCACCCCACCCTCTGTGACTGGCTCCTAGACTTTTTGACTGGCAGGCCCCAGTCTGTCAGATTGGTAATAGGACTTCAGCCAGCATTATTACAAATGTTGGCACTCCACAGGGATGCGTCGTCAGCCCCATCCTCTACACCCTGTTCACCCCTTGACTGTGTCGCCTCCCACAAGGACAACATCATCCTAAAGTTTGCGGACGACACCGCAGTGATAGGATGCATCACTGGCGGGGTGACGAATCGGCTTACAGGAGGGAGGTGGCCAGTCTGGTAGCATGGTGTGAGGACAACAACCTCACCCTCAATACGGACAAGACCAAGGAGATGATAGTGGACATGAGGAAGAAGAGGGGACCTCATCGGCCACTGTACATCCGGGAACTCGAAGTAGAGAGGGTGAGCAGCTTCAAATACCTGGGCGTCCACATCAGCGAGGACCTCACCTGGACACTTAACACCACACAGCTGGTTAAGAAGGCCCAACAGCGGCTGTACTTTCTGAGGAGGCTGAGGAAGTTTGGCATGTCGCCCAAGATCCTCAGCAACTTCTACAGCTGCATTGTTGAGAGCATCCTAACCAGCTGTATCACTGTGTGGTACAGCAGCACTACTGCTATGGACCGCAGACGCCTGCAGAGAGTGGTGAAGACCGCTGAGAAAATCACCAGGACTCCACTGCCCTCTCTGCAGAGCATCTACCACCGCAGAGTCCACAGGAGAGCCATCCATCCTCAAGGACCCCACCCACCCCCAACACGGACTGTTCACACTTCTACCCTCAGGCCGGAGGTACAGAAGTGTTAAATGCAGGACCACCAGACTAAAGAATTCCTTCTTTCCCACTGCCATCAGACTCCTAAACAACGCATAGGAGATTATAATCATTGACTACCTCATATAACTGTACTACTGTAGTGGTTTGCGGGATCTGAAGAACCTTGAGGATCACCAGTTCAAAGTTGCAACAATCTCCGTGTTTATTTCACACTCTACCATTCACCAACAACTCATTCACACTTCCTATTTACTTACATAATTTGTCCAACCCTCACCACGCTAAGGCACCTGGGTAATGTAGTGAATTCGTCTACACTCAACCAGTAGGTGTCTAGTCACCACACAGGTCCCCCCCAGAATTCACAAACACTGACTTCCAATAACGCTCCGGGGCTCGGATGACCCGTCCAAAGCGGCTACTGGACTCCCGAACCTGGGATGGAGAGCCTGGCCCGGAATCACTAGGATTTCTCTTCGTGCCCGTACCAGCAGGAGGGCGGCCACGGCGTGGTGGACGAGCCACCTCCACTTCGCATTCCCCATCCAGATGAGCTGGCTTCAGGCGGTCCACCGAGATATGCTCCCTATTCCCCCCTATGTCAATGACAAAGGTCTTGTCGCCTGTCTCCACGACTCTGTAGGGGCCATCGTAAGGCGGCTGTAGAGGGCTCCTATGTGCCTGAATGTCAGGGTCAGCGGCTTGGTCCACAGCCATGCGGGCATAATCGACGCCGAGGTGGACAGCGCTGATGAAGGTGCGAGAAAGGCAGTCGGCCACGGTGTTCCCCTGCTATATGTTGTATGTCTGTGGTGAACTCAGAAACGTAGGACAGATGACGCTGTTGCCTGGCCGACCATGGTTCCGACACCTTAGCCATGACGGTCCACGAAAGCAGTGAATGGTTGAGCCTCTAGGAGGAAACGGAAATGTCTGACTGCCAGGTAGAGGGCGAGTAGCTCACGGTCAAACGTGCTGTACTTTTGCTCACTAGCACAGAGCTGCCGGCTAAAAAAAGCAAGTGGCTGCCAAACCCCGTCAACTCGCTGCTCCAACACCGCACCCACTGCGCGGTCCGAGGCATCAGATGTCACAGCAATGGGGGCATCCGGCACAGGATGTGCTAGCATGGTTGCGTTCACCAGCGCGTCCTTGATGGCAGAGAATGATCCCGACATTTCACTAGACCAGTCAACAATGTGCTTGGGAGGTTTGTCCTTAAGGACCCCATACAGGGGGCGCATGAGGTGGGCTGCTCGTGGAATGAAGCGATGATAAAAATTTACCATCCCCAGGAACTCCTGTAGGGTCTTCACCGTTGTGGGGCGTGGGAACTGCCGCACCGCCTCCACCTTTAAGGGCAATGGGGTTGCCCCGGTAGAAGTGATGTGATGGCCGAGAAAATCAATTGAGGGCACCCCAAACTGGCATTTCGCTGGATTGACAATCAAGCCGTGCTGCCGCAAATGAGTAAAGAGGAGGCGGAGGTGTGACAGGTGGTCTGCCTCGGATGTACTGGCCACCAGGATATCATCCAGGTAAACAAAAAGAAAAGGCAAATCACGCAGCACTGAGTCCATCAACCGCTGAAAAGTTTGGGCGGCGTTCTTCAAACCGAAAGGCATTCGTAAATACTCAAAAAGGCCAAACGGCGTGATGACTGCCGTTTTGGGGATGTCGCCAGGATGGACTGGCACCTGGTGATACCCCCGAATGAGATCCACCTTTGAAAAAATAACTGTTCCCGCCAGGTGGGCTGAAAAATCCTGAATATAGGGAACAGGATACCGGTCCGGTGTAGTGGCATCATTGAGCCGCCGGTAATCACCACACGGGCGCCATCCTCCATTGGCCTTGGGCACCAGGTGCAAAGGCGAGGCCCAGGGACTGTCAGACCGACGAATGATGCCAAGTCTCTCCATGGAGCTGAACTCCTCCTTGGCGATCGCCAACTTGTGTGGGTCCAGCCGGCGGGCTCGAGCATGTACCGGTGGACCGCTGGTTGGTATGAAGTGAGTCACGTTGTGTCTTATGGAGCTCGCTGAAAACGTCGGCGTTGTGATGTCTGAAAATTCCAGCAGGAGTCGGGCGATATCATCAGCCGGTGAAAGGGCAGCGGCCAGCCTTGTTGATGTAGCGGTGCTGTGCTCACAAGCCAGTGAGCAGAAGGTCTCAGCGTTGACCAGCTGACGGTTACCCACATCCACCAGCAGCCCATTAGCGCAGAGGAAATCAGCACCCAGGAGAGGGGTGGACACCTTCGCCAACACAAAGTCCCAAGAGAAACGTTGTCCAGCAAAGCACAGTGTTAAGGGCCGTGTGCCAAACGTGGGGATGGGGGTGCCATTCGCTGCTTCAAGGTTGGGTCCCACTTTGGCTGTTTGAATATCCAAGGCTGATGCAGGCAGAATGCTGACCTGAGCTCCAGTGTCACAAAGAAATCTACGGCCGGAATTAGAGTCAGTAATGAACAGCAAACCGCTAGATGGGCCGACACTCAGTGCTGCTAATGGGTGGCGGCCAATGCGTTTCCCGACCAGCTACATGGTAGGAGGCACTTCTTTGCTCTGTCACCAAACTTGCCATGATAGAAACAGAGACTTGACTTCCCACGGCGAGCCACAGCGCTGGCGGAGACGGTGTGTGTGTGCGGTTGATGCATGCCTTCCACACCGGTAGTGCTGGTGTTGGTAAAGGGCGTGACCGAAAAAGTCTTCCTCAGCATATGGTCCATTAACTCTGAGGGCTTTGAGTCTCCAAGCCCAGGGAGAGACAGGAGCTGCCGAGCTCGTTCTGGTTCTGTCAATCCAAAAACTCCCTTCAGGTGTCCTTTAAGAGTGGTATATTTGTCCCTGCTCTGGTGGGTTTTCTATCAGGTTTATCACCCGCGCAGCAGTTGAACCCTTCAGAGATGCTACCACATAGTAATATTTTGTGTCCTCTGAAGTTATATCCCTGATGGCAAACTGGGCTTCAGCCTGCACAAACCAAGCGCTAACATTGTGCTCCCAAAACTCAGGCAACTTGACAGCAACTGCATTCGCCATGTTCAAAAAAGCTTTGAAAAACGTCCAAAAAACTCACGTCAGGGTCACCAATTGTAGTGGTTTGCGGGATCTGAAGAATCTCGAGGATCACCAGTTCAAAGTTGCAACAATCTCCGTGTTTATTTCACACTCTACCATTCACCAACAACTCATTCACACTTCCTATTTACTTACATAATTTGTCCAACCCTCACCACGCTAAGGCACCTGGGTAATGTAGTGAATTCGTCTACACTCAACCAGAAGGTGTCTAGTCACCACACTACCTCATAACTGAACCCGACTTCAGTTTGCACATGCATAATTGCACTGTTTACATTTGCACTGTTTTATTATTATTATTGTTGCTTTTTTATTATCACATGCTGCCTTAAATTTAGTTATCTTGTACATTTTGTTTAGTATATATTGTATATTTTTTAGTATTGTACATTTTACATTGGTTGGCATTCTGCGGACAGTAAAGCAAGAATTTCATTGTACAGGGAAACGTGTTTTCTACTGTGCATATGATAATAAACACTTTGAATCTTGTTCAACAGGGGAAGGGGTCCTCATAGACGGCCGTAGCAGGGCTGGACAAGGACTTGGGTACAGGGGAAGGGGTCCTCATGGAGGCCGTAGCACTCCTGCCTACAGGGAGGAGGTCCAGCACCTAACAGTGTGGTGCAACGACAACAACCTGGCTCTCAACACCAGGAAGACCAAAGAGCTCATTGTGGACTTCAGGAAGTCAAAAGCTGGCACACACACCCCCATCCTCATCAACGGGACTGAGGTGGAGCGAGTCACCAGCTTCAAGTTTCTGGGTGTCCACATCTCTGAGGATCTCTCCTGGACCCTCAACACCTCTACCCTGATCAAGAAGGCTCACCAGCGTCTCTTCTTCCTGAGGAGACTAAAGAAGGTCCATCTGTCTCCTCAGATCCTGGTGAACTTCTACCGCTGCACCATCGAGAGCATCCTCACCAACTGTGTCACAGTATGGTATGGCAACTGCTCTGCATCTGACCGGAAAGCACTGCAGAGGGTGGTGAAAACTGCCCAACGCATCACCGGTTCCTCACTCCCCTCCATTGAGGCTGTCCAGGGCAAACGATGCTTGCGTAAGGCACGCAGCATCGTCAAGGACATTTCTCACCCCAATCATAGACTGTTCACCCCACTCCCCTCCGGGAGGCGCTACAGGTCTCTCCGCACCCGAACCAGCAGGTTCAGAGGTAGCTTCTTCCCTGCGGCTGTCACCCTACTGAACTCGAACTCTGCACCTAGGTGATAACCTACCAACCCCTGCACTCCCCCCCCCCCCCCCGGACAATTGCAATTACAAACTGCTCTTACTCCATACCACTGCTCTTCTGTACATATCTGTCTATACTGTTCATAATCTGTCTATACTGTTCATAATGCACATATCCTTATATTTTTCTTTAATACTACTATTAATACACTGCACATATCTGTACATACTGTACATACCTGTTTATACTGTTCATACGGCATTCCATATTTATTCTGCTATTTACTCTAATGTTACTGTTAATACGTATACCTAGACTGCATTGCCTATACAGCTCATATGCTGCTTACACTGTTCATACTGCATCCTATTTATTCTGCTATAAAGCTACTGCTAATTCATATACTGCTTACACTGCACTACTTATACTATACTGCACTATTATACTGGACTACCTGTATATACTGTTCACACTGCACTTTTCTGCTTTTTTGCACTTCTGGTTAGACGCTAACTGCATTTCGTTGTCTCTGTACTTGTACTCTGCACAATGACAATAACGTTGAGTCTAATCTAATCTAATCTAATCTAATCTACTGGCAGTACCAGCAGGGGTAGTAGCAGGGCTGGACAGAGACTGTGAGGGAGAGGAAAGGTAGAGTACACCAGGAGAGTATATTGTGATTGTGCATGTATCTATGTGATTGTAGGCATAAGCCACATTAGTCACACACGAGTTACAGTAATAACACAGAGATATTAAGACGAACAAATCCATGTAATACCTCAACAGGCTTCCTAGTCACAAGGTTTGGTTTGGCTGCAGCACCAGAAGCCCCTCCAAATCGGGGTTTATGAAACTGAAGAGAAGAATGGCAAGTGAAATTGGTCAGAATAAAATGATGACAAAACAGTGCTTCGATAAAATAGATGGATAACGTTTGGCAAAATGTTATGGAAATATTTACCATTCACACAGTCAATGTAGGCCACAGAGGACTCTGCACAGGCTTGGCAGGGACTGAGGCTGTGGTCTCTGCAGGGGCCATGGCACGAGATGGAGCTGGACCCTGGATCATGGTAGCAGCAGGCACTGAGGCAGATATGGGTGCCAGGGGAACACTGGCTGGCTGCTGAAGACATACAGATACAACTGTATCAATTATCAATACTACTGATAATGGGATCCTTTTTCAGCATGACCAATAGTTACATCTGATGTCCCTTCATTACCTTCTGGGAGTGAAATCCACAGACACAGCTCTGGCCCACCAAACAGCAATGTCTGGCCGCGTATCTGCACTGGACATTTCTCAATCTGTAACCAAATGGTATGCTCAATGTCATGGCATATACAACATAGCTTATATCTGTTTAATCTGTTGGTGTATTTCACGGACAAAATGTACCTGCTGGTGAAAGGCTAAATCAAAGAAGCTGTTGTACGAGGTCCGTCTGAATGTGGTCTCCGTAGGATGTGCCGCACGCTTTACATTGTTTCTCCACCTCCTCTGTTTCCATGCCCACAGTCGTCCAAGCTGATAAAGAAGCATGGCTGTGCGACGAGAATGGGATTCGAACGCACGCGTGCAGCGCACAATGGCTTGGTCCATCGCCTTAACCAGTCTGCCACCTCATCCTATGCGCATGTTGGCCCGGTAGCCCTTTCCACCGGATACTTAAAGCCAGGACGTGAAGAAAGGCTTTTTAACAGTGGAATTTTGCTGCTACCTGGGGAAACATCTGTTGAACCATTGAGCCACAGGACTTTCACTTGGTGGACCCAGCTTGTGAAAGGTTTCATCAAAGGGCTCGTCCGGGATTTGAACCCGGGACCTCTCACACACAGAGCGAGAATCATACCACTAGACCAACGAACCGTCTGACAGCACCTTGCCCGTCCACCGCAACGGAGCCTCAGGTTGGGGGAAGTGTCCGCACTGTCTGCATAAAAAAAGGACAATCTCATTTGCGTACGCAACGCTGGCAAGGTGACCCATCTGCTGAAGCGGCGACCCAAGACACTTTGATGGAGTCGTCCGAGCTGGTGAAAGCCTAAATCAGAGGGCTCGTCCAGGATTTGAACCCAGGACCTCTCGCACCCTAAGCAAGAATCATACCCCTAGACCAACGAGCCACCTACTAATGGATGCCCCTCCCCCGCAATGGAGCCTCAGGCTGGGGGATGTGTCCGCGTGACAGGCGGGATACTCACCACTATACTAACGAGGAGCTGTTTACCCTGAAATTCCACACATTTCAAAAAGATATTGTTTTGAGAATTCAAAAGAGAAAGAAAAATACCTTGACTGACTGAAGGGATTATTTCGGATTACCTTGACTTCATAGGTGAGCTCAGTGGATCACATACTTCCAGCCAAGGGTTCCATGGTGTAATGGTTAGCACTCAGGACTCTGAATCCTGCGATCTGAGTTCAAATCTCAGTGGAACCTGTGGACATGTCATGTTTCCTTAAAAAGACAGTATCTGTGCAGGTCCATAAGTGTTTTACCCGATTGGAGGGTTTCTCATAACCTTGACAAGGTATCCATAGCCACAGGACCAACTCCATCCAGTGAAGGGTTCCATTCTGTAATGGTTGAGCAAGGTTCCATTGTGTAATGGTTAGCACTTTGGACTTTGAATCCAGTGTTCCGAGTTCAAATCTTGGTGGAACCTCTGGCAACAGCCTGTTTCTTAAAAACACTGCCAAAAAACATAGAGGTTCAACCCGACAAAGACACGTTTCTTGTTTTTGTGCTCTGAAGTGAAAGGAATGCAAGAGACATTGTGCGGGTAAGAGAGATCCTTCTTCAGGCCATGAGATGCTAGGAATAAGAAGCCATTCTCCCCGTCGGGGAATCGAACCCCGGTCTCCCGCGTGACAGGCGGGGATACTCACCACTATACTAACGAGGAGCTGGTTACCCTGAGATTCCACACATTTCAAAAAGATATTGTTTTGAGAATTCAAAAGAGAGAAAAAAATACCTTGACTGACCGAAGGGATTCTTTCGGATTACCTTGACTTCATAGGTGAGCTCAGTGGATCACATTCTTCAAGCCAAGGGTTCCATGGTCTAATGGTTAGCCCTCAGAACTCTGAATCCTGTGGTCTGAGTTCAAATCTCAGTGGAACCTGTGGACACATCATGTTTCTTTAAAAGAACAGTATCTGTGCAGGTCCAAGAGTGTTTTGCCTGATTGGAGGGTTTCTCATAACCATGACAAGGTATCCATTGCCACAAGAACAACTCCGCTCTGGTGGGACTTGAACCCACAACCTTTGCTTCCCTACCACTGAGAAGCCTAGAAGTCCAACGTGATATATGCGCTAAAACTGTTAAAAATAATAATAAAGCAGAGCTTGAAGATGGATTTTGCTGTGAGTGCAAGCAGAACTGTAAGGCACCGCTGGGATTCGAACCCAGGCTCTCCTGTTTACTAAACAGGTACTTTGACCAACTAAGCCACAGCGCCTGCACAGAGCCCTTACAACCCATTTGTCAGTAAACTTGCAAATCCAAATCAGATTCGATAGAGAAGCCCATCCTGGCGAAACAGAGACGATTTGAGAGTGGGGAGAGTATCAAAATCAGGACGTCCCTGGGTGGGCTCGAACCACCAGCCTTCCGGTTAACAGCCGAACGCGCTAACCAATTGCGCCACAGAGACCTGCAGAAGTTGCCTCTCAATGGAAAAACATTTTTTTAGAACAACGGCAGCAAAAGGAAAGAAGACGATAAGGCTGTTTCAAAATAAACCCTGCCAGAGGTCATCTTTACAGTGGAACCTCGAGATACGAATTTAATCCGTTCCGAGACTTCCTTCGTAAGTCAAAACATTCGTATCTCATTTTTTTTTTTAAAAAGGGTTCGTGTGCAGGCGGCTGCCAGTTCTCGCGCGCGGCTGCCACTTCTCGCGAAAAAAAGGTTTCGTATCTCAAATTTTCATTCGTGTCTCAGAGCACAAATTTTACGAAATTTCTATTCGTAACTCAAAACATTCGGATATTGGGGCATTCGTATGTCGAGGTTCCACTGTATTAAGAAGCAAACAGAATCAAGCGACTCGATCCCACAGCCTTTGAAACCCTACCACTGAGAAGCCTAGAAGTCCAATGCGCTATCCATTGCGCCACAGAGCCTGAGTGAAAGTAGGAATGTAATCTCTCCCCTGTAACCAAAAAGTCTAAAACTGTTAAAAATAATAATAAAGCAGTGCTTGAAGATGGATTTTGCTGTGAGTGCAAGCAGAAATCTGAGGCACCGCTGGGATTCGAACCCAGGATCTCCTGTTTAGAAGAAGGCTGTTTCAAAATAAACCCTGCCAGAGGTCACCTGTATTAAGAAGCAAACAGAATCAAGCGACTCTGGTGGGACTCGAACTCACGGTAGTCCAAGCTGACAAAGAAGCATGGCTGTGCGACGAGGATGGGATTCGAACCCACGCGTTCAGAGCACAATGGATTAGCAGTCCATCGCCTTAACCACTCGGCCACGTCTTCCTACGCTCCTGTTGGCCCGGTAGCCCTTTCCACCGGATACTTAAAGCCAGGACATGAGGAAAGGCTTTTTAACAGTGGAATTTTGCTGCTACCTGGGGAAACAGTTGTTGAACCTTTGAGCCAAAGGACTTTCATTTGGTGGACCCAGCTTGTGAAAGGTTTCGTCAAAGGGCTCGTCCGGGATTTGAACCCAGGACCTCTCACACCCAAAGCTAGAATCATACCACTAGACCAACGAACCGTCTGACAACTCCTTGCCCCTCCACCGCAACGGAGCTTCAGGTTGTGGGAAATGTCCGCACTGTCTGCATAAAAAAAGGACTATCTCATTCGCAACGCTGGCAAGGTGATCCATCTGCTGAATCGGCGACCCAAGATACTTTGATTGAGTCGTTCGAGCTGGTGAAAGGCTAAATCAGAGGGCTCGTCCGGGGTTTGAACCCCGGACCTCTCGCACCCGAAGCGAGAATCATACCCTTAGACCAACGAGCCACCTACTAATGGATACCCCTCCCCCGCAATGGAGCCTCAGGTTGGGGGATGTGTCCGCCCTGTCGGCAAAAAGCAGGGAGTTTACTTTCACTGTGTTTGCATTGTTGTAACGTTTTTCTCGCCCCCCCCCCCTCCCTTTTTTACTGAGTAATCCAGCCCATGAAATAAAAATGACAACAAAGACCCTGCAAAATGTTGAAATGGTGAGTCCTGGAGTGCATATGAATGTGGTGGTCGTGAATGGTCTCATAAGAGCATTGGTGGTATAGTGGTGAGCATAGCTGCCTTCCAAGCAGTTGACCCGGGTTCGATTCCTGGCCAATGCAAGTTTGGTGTCCTTTTCCCGATGGGCCCATGCCTGCGTATCTTAAGGCGCAAGAATGACACTTCAGTCTCGTTGAAAGCGTCGGTTCGAACCCCGCCTAGGTTGAAGCTGTCTCCATGCTCAAAGAAGCTGTTGGACGACGTCCGTCTGAATGTGGTCTCCGAAGGATGTGCCGCATGCTTTACATTGCTTCTCCACCTCCTCTGTTTCCACGCTCACGGTCGTCCAAGCTGACAAAGAAGCATGGCTGTGTGACGAGGATGGGATTCAAACCCACGAGTGCAGAGCACAATGGATTATCGCATTGGTGGTATAATGGTGAGTATAGCTGCCTTCCAAGCAGTTGACCCGGGTTTAATTCCCGGCCAATGCAAGTTAGGTGTCCTTTTCGGTTTCGAACCCCGCCTCTGCCTTCTATGTTGAAGCTGTCTCCGTTCTCAAAAAAGCTGTTGGACATGTCCCGTCTGAATGTGGCCTCCGAAGGAAGTGCCGCATGCTTTGCATTGTTTCTCCACCGCCGCCGTCTTCTCTGTTTCCACGCCCACGGTCATCCAAGCGGAAAAAGAAGCAAGGCTGTGGAAAAAGGATGGGATTCGAACCCACGCATACAGAGCACAATGGAGTAACAGTCCATCGCCTTAACCACTCGCGCCAAAGCTGGGGAACAATAGTCTGTTAAGGGGGGGGGGAAGGAGAAAAAAGAGGGAAAATAAAGAGAGAGAGAGAAATTGAGGCTTCTTTTCCATTATCTATTAGTTTATTTGTCAGTATGTATTCTAACGATTAAAGAAAAATAAAAAATGTCGCCTTTTCCGCTTTTGAATGGGGGAAAGAGTGGATCCGAAGGTCACCGGTTCGAATCCCACCAGCGCCAGAAATAAAAACAGGCAAATTTATAAAATGATCAGACCTCTGTTTCTTTCTCTTGTAGAACTCAGATAAAAAGATTTATATTTGAGATCGAAAAATATATACTTGCTGTTGTTTTAACGATGTTTAATGACTGTGCTTTTGGCCCACAGGTCTGTTACTCTATTCAAGTTGTGTGTGTAATTTTGTTTAAGCATCTGAAATGATATCAGTTATAAAATGATCAGACCTCTGTTTCTTTCTGTTATGGACTGCATCACTCGCTATTAGCAATGTGTCAAATTGATTGAATAAAACTCAGATAAAACATTTATAATTGAAAATTGAAAAAAGATTTGTGAAATAAACACAAAAAAAACCTGTAAGCTGCCTCCTACACACTGGGCAGCACACCCTGACCTTCCACAGATTGTAGGGCATCCACGCCAGGAGCCTGTGGGTGAAAAAGTGCTCTGGTGTTGGGGCCTGGTTGTAAATGAGCCCTGGTACCGGTGGCTCGTACCAGAGCTTCAAGTTTGGCCGCAGCCTCTGGTTCTCCCACAGAGTGGATGATCATCGCTGGTCTTGCTGTGGAATGGTCTTCTTCATCTCTGCCGGCAGCCAGAATGAATCGGGCGCCTGAACGAGAAAGGCAGGGGCAGCAGGACAATAGAGAGGACCAAGAGGGGCAGCAGGACCAAGCAGAGGACCAAGAGGGGCAGCAGGACCAAGGAGAGGACAAGGAGGGGCAGCAGGACCAAGGAGAGGACCAGGAGGGGCAGCAGGACCAGTAGTAGGAAAAACACCCACATCGGACTCATCCTTAAAAAAAAGAAAAGAAGCCAAACTCAGTGAATTACACATGCAATAATAATATCAAAGTTATTTAACACACACACACACACACACTCACACTCACACACACACACACACACACACACACACACACACACACACACACATACACACAAACATAAACACAGGTAAAAAAGAGAGCACTTACAGAGGCACTTGCAGGGCTGGCAGTAGCCTGAGAGGTAGAGGTGGTCCTCACAGACGCCGTAGCAGAGGGGGATGGAGGCAGAGAGAAAGGGGAGAAGGTCCTAATATAGGTGGAGGCAGGGCTGGAGGGGGACATGGGTAGTACAGGGGAAGGGGTCCTCAAAGAGGCCATAGCAGGGCTGGACAGGGACTTGGGTACAGGGGAAGGGGTCCTCATGGAGGCCGTAGCAGGGCTGGACAGGGACTTGGGAACAGAGGAGGGGGTCCTCATGGAGTACCAGCAGAGGTAGTAGCAGGGCTGGACAGAGACTGTGAGGGAGAGGAAAGGTAGAGTACACCAGGAGACTATATTGTGATTGTTAGGTTGATTGATATTGTGATTGTGCATGTACCTATGTGATTGTAGACATAAGCCACATTAGTCACACGAGTTACACTAATAACACAGAGACATTAAGACGAACAAATCCATGTAATACCTCAACTGGCTACCTAGCCACAAGGTTTGGTTTGGCTGCAGCACCAGAAGCCCCTCCAAACCAGGATTTATAAAACTAAAGAGAAGAATGGCAAGTGAAATTGGTCAAAATAAAATGATGACAAAACAGTGCTGCGATAAAATGGATGGATAACGTTTGGCAAAATGTTATGGAAATATTTACCATTGACACAGTCAATGTAGGCCGCAGAGGACTCTGCACAGGCTTGGCAGGGACTGAGGCTGTGGTCTCTGCAGGGGCCGTGGCACGAGGTGGAACTGGACCCTGGACCGTGGCAGCAACAGGCACTGAGGCAGATGTGGGTGCCGGTGGAACACTGGCTGGCTGCTGAAGACATACAGATACAACAAGTATCAATACTACTGATATTTCAGCATGACAAATAGTTACATCTGATGTCCCTTCATTACCTTCTGGGAGTGAAATCCACAGACACAACTCTGGCCCACCAAACAACGATGTCTGGCCGCGGGTCTGCACTGGACATTTCTCAATCTGTAACCACATGGTATGCTCAATGTCATGGCATATACAACCTAGCCTATATCTGTTTAATCTGTTGGTGTATTTCACAGACAAAATGTACCTTCTGTTAGAGAGCATACCACCTATTCTGACTGGGGGCTGGCCTGTCCCCTACATCAGAGGGCCAAACCCCAGTGGTGGCAGAGGTCTTGAGGCGAGACAGCCACTCACTGTCCTGTCCCCCATGGCCCTGTGCTTCTTGGTCACCACCTGAGGCCAACAAGAGGAAGAATGTCAATCTAACTGTCAAAGTCTGTCATGGGACTAGGAGCAATACATCTAACTGTGAAATTCTGTCATGGGACTAGGAGCAATATTTTATAATCAATCAAATCTGTCTACCTGTCATCAATCATAAGCTTTTATCGCCATACACTTCATTGTCAATAAAAATGGTTATGAATCAAATCAATTGTGGGGGGACATGCAGCGTTCGGCCTGTAGAGGGAGCTACAGGACCGTGGCAAGGGTTACGGAAGCGAGGCTTCGTTGCGCACCTGTTGCGAATGAAGCCTCGTTAACTAAATGGTTTAAGATGTGTGTGCCTCTGCTTTGGGGGAGAAAAGGGCTGAAAAGCTATGACTGAAAAGTCGACCAGGACCGAAAGAACGAAAAAAAGAAGGAACATTGTAAATAAACGGGGTTTTCCCTTATCACCACCGAATCCGCCTCCTTTGCCCCTGGTTGGGAGCCACTGTAACAAAGGTCCTAAACACAGAGGCGGATTCGGTGGTGGTGATAAGGGAAAACCCTGTTTATTTACAATGTTCCTTCTTTTAATCGTTCTTTCGGTCCTGGTCAACCTTTCAGTCACTCACCTTCAACATGCAGATGCGCCTGACTAATCAGTGCGATGAAGCCCGCTTCGGTTCTCTTGACATTCACTCCACACCAGTATGGCCCAGCATCCTGTTCAGACAGGTCAGTGATGGTCACAGTTTAGACTCCCTCATTCTTGTTGTCAGACAATGAGAATCTCCCTAGTGTCTGTTTACCATCATATGTAACAGAAATATTCATAATATACGCACAGGGTCCTTGCTGCACCAGGAGATTAACCTGCCTCCTCGCATTCCTCTGGCTGCTGAGTCCCTTCCTCCGGGCAATGTCCGCCCTGCTGTTGCTCCTCAACCACCCGGAGTTGAACACTCCTACCACCTGCCACAGAGCACAGCAGGGAAGGCTCGGACAAAGTGGAGGGCCACTGCAACAGCGGCTGCAGCACCACCCGCAGTGAGGCCCAGGCTGGAAGCCCAGAGGCAGCTGTTTCCTCTCCCTACCGCTAATGGCCCGTCCCAGGTGTTTGGAGCCCCTAGAAACCCAATGTGGACCAGCAGTTCACTTTTTACTTTCCCTCCCACCACTTTTTACACTTCCCTCCCACTACTTTCCCTAACCCTAACCCTAACCCCTACCCGCCTTGTGTTTGCTGTCCCTCCTGTCATTTATCCAACCCCATTTGCTCCACCTGCCCCTCATCTGGCTGCCCCGAAGGTCCGCAAACGGACTGGAGAGGCCAACTCCTGCAGGAAGTGTGGGCAGCACAGGACTGGAGAAGGTTGGAGAAGATGAAGAAATAGCTTCTTCTTCTCTTTGTAAAAAGTTATTTATTCAACCTCAGGGTTTTTAAGAGTTTAATTTGTTTATTTGTGTGTGAGTGTGTGGATGTGTGTGTTTTTTGTGATTATTTCAATAAAAAATATTCTATTTTTAAATATGAATCTTTTATCTGAGTTTAATTCGATCAATTCGACACATTCATAATAGCGAGTGATGCAGTCCACAAGAGAAACAGAGGTCTGATCATTTTAGAACTGATCATTTCAGATGCATGAACAAAGTTACACACACACAGGCCCAGAGCACAATTATTAAAACATCATTAAAACAATAGCAAGTGTACATAAACTTGTGTTTGTTATGCCACAAGAAGCAAAATATTGGCTCAAGGGATCTTGAATTTACACAAAACAACACTTGGGAGACTTTGTCCATTTTTATTGCTGGCGCTGGTAGGATTCGAAACGGTGACTTTGGGATCCACTCTTTCCCCCCATTGAAAAACGGAAAAGGCGATTTTTCTTTTCTTTAATCGTTTAGAATACATACTGACAAATAAACTAGTAGATAATGAAAAAAAAGCCTAAATTTCTCTCTCTTTCTTTTCCCCCTTTTCCTCTCTTTTTTTTAATCCTTTTTCTTCCTCCCCCTTCTTCCCCTTTTTCGCAACTTCTCCCCCCCCCCCTCAACAAACTATTGTTCCCCAGTTTTGGCACGAGTGGTTAAGGCATTGGACTAAAACTCCAATCGGGTCTCCCTGCGTAGGTTTAAACCCTGCTCACAGCACAGAGACAACAATATCCCTCTTTCTTTACAAGATGTCGGCCCACCTTTGGAAACCTGACATTCAGAAAAAATGTGTGAATAGCTGAAAAGTTGTTGCAGGTGTAAGTATTGTAATGATAATAATAATAATAATAATAATAATAATAATAATAATAATAAGTATGTCGAAGAACAATAGTTGGACTTGCTGAAGCAAGCCCACTAATAAGTATAAGTATGAGCAATAACAATAGTTGGACTACCTCTAAACGTTAGTTAGAGAACCACTAAATATTTGTTGCTAAAACAACACAGCACAAGTCCAAAATGCATGTAGGTGACTAGCAAGCTAGCTAGTTCAAGCTAAAGCTAAGAATGCTTCCACTGCTACCACCAAAAGGACTAATGCTAATGCCACCACACAGGTACATATGTTGACTATGTGTCTACTGTAAAATGTTAAAATTAAACGTTAAAATTAAACTAACCCGCTTCGAAGTCGACGTTCTCTCAACAATCGTTACAAAAAAAAACCATGAACAACAACCTGTCAAAGAAACGGCAGTCCGTAGTCGACACTGTGAAAACGTGTTCGTTTATTTGAAGGAGAAGACAAACTACTTCTTACTTTTAGCTATTTATTTATATGTCAGAATTCTAGGCTTGTACAAGGACCACTTTTGGAGGAGAAAATCACAGTCAGCAAGCTGTTAATCTGTAACCAACCCTCCAAAAATGGATGCATTCAAACAGTCAAACAAAGCATTTACAGTAAACAAAGTGATTGTGATTCGCTATTTGGTTGGGGAGGAACCGTGGTTTAGAATTGGCATCCCTTGGTGTTCACAGGCTGGTCACACCATTTGTCCCATCTGCGGAGTCAGCACCCTGTTAGAGATAAGATACCTACTCTGGTATGTCCCCCCTAGCCTGGTACTTTTCCACTTTTGCTCTTTGTGTAAGCGTGTGTTGCGACATCTTTCTTGATGATCTGGCTTAACCTCTCCATGTATTAATCCAACGTACTATGGGACTAATGCTTGATTCATCCCATTTATCAACAGACCATCACATTAGTAAATTTAGCACACTGCAGTAATGTATTTTTATTATAGCAATAATAAACTGTTTTTATAAAAAATAATTTCTAACAACGCATTCCGCATCCAATAGTGAAAAACACCCGAGACATGTTTCAGTACCTTTCGTTGCTAATGCTCATGGTTTAGTAATGCTAATGCTCATGGCTTAGTTATGCTAGCTCTCAGAAAACCAGCGGGGTCTCGTCAATGTAAACATCAACAGAAGTGTGTTGCTGTGTAGCGCCGGATCAACCATTCCATAGAATGCTGCTCATGTTCTATTTCTAGAGGTCACATGGTAACGCATTTTTGAAAAGTCTTTATGATACATCTATGACTATTATTAATTATTTTCAAAACTGTGTGTTGCTATGCAACCTTTCGATATAGAACATTAGCAACATTCTATGGAATGTTCAATCCGCTCCAGATAACAACAAACTTCAGTTGATGTTTACATCGACACAAACCAGCTGATTTTCAGAGCAAAACGGGCTGAAAAATGCCTGTTTTTCAGGTTTGGACTGCTGCCTGCCGTTTTTACGTCCGTGTTTTCTTTTTTGTTGGGTTCGCGATCGTGCAGAGGGAAGCGACGGCAGCGACTTCGGAGAGGGTATGTGACGATAGTTGGACCATATCTGAAAGATAGTTAGACAATATCTGAACGATAGTTAGACAACCACTCGATATGTGTTGCTAAAACGACATAGCACAAGTCGAACATGCACGTAGGTGACGAGCAAGCGAGCTAGTTCAAGCTAAAGCTAACAATGCTACCACCGTTGCTACTGACGGACTAACAGTCATGCCATTACACAGATGCATTTATTGACTATGTGTCTACTGTAAAATGTAATTAAACGTGACATGCCTGCTTCGAAGTCGCTGTCTTCTCAAAAAGAAAACAGGAACAACAACCTGTCGTAGAAATGGCAGGCCGCAGTCCACGCACTCCCGCAGCCAAACCTGAAAAACACAGAGGCGTTTCTCAGTACCTTTCGTTGCTAATGCTAATGGCGTAGTAATGCTAGCGCTCAGAAGACCAGCTGGATCTAGTCAATGTCAACATCATCAGAGGTGTGTTGCTGCGTAGCGCTGGATCAAACATAGAATGTTGCTCGTGTTCTATTTCTAGAGGTCACATGGTAAAGTGTTCATGATACGTGTCATGTATGATTATTACTCATTATTTTCAAAACTGTGTGTTGTTATGCAACCTTTCAATGTAGAACATCAGCAACATTCTATGGAATGTTCAATCCGCTCCAGATAACAACAAACTTCAGTTGAGATTTAGCATAAGCAACGAAAGGCACTGAAAA
Organism: Argentina silus; assembly: GCF_951799395.1. NCBI lineage: Eukaryota > Metazoa > Chordata > Actinopteri > Argentiniformes > Argentinidae > Argentina > Argentina silus. The sequence goes on from NC_139654.1 coordinate 49,676,804, forward strand.
ATGCCTGTGTTTTTCAGGTTTGACTGCGAGAGTGCGTGGACTGCGGCCTGCCGTCTCTATGACAGGTTGTTGTTCGTGTCTTCTTTTTTTGCAGGGTTCGAGATCGTGAAGAGGGAAGCGACAGCGACTTCGAAAATTTTACAGTAGACACATATCGAACACATTGTTTGTGCAATGACTATTTTGCGAGAAGCAATGGTAGCATTGTTAGCTGCTAGATGGCTAAGTAACCCGTTGACAGTTTCTAAGAGTTAAGCCTTTAGCTTGAACTAGCAAGCTTGCTAGCCAGCTCCATGCATTTTGCCAAGGAATGTACATTTTGGCCTTGCGCTATGTTATTTCGTATTCTAGCAACACATATTCAGTGGTGCAATGTCATTATTGTCCTCAGAGAGGACTGATCCATGAGGACATTTACATTACATTTATGGCATTTAGCAGACGCCTTTATCCAAAGTGACTCACAACAAATACATTTGTCTAAGTAAGTGAATCATCTATCCATCAGTCATCATAAGATAAAGTAATCAATGCTCGGACCAGTGGCCATAGGCAGTCACAATGCTAGAAGAAGGACATATTTATTATTATCAGGAGAGAAACTTGTAGGAGGGACCGTTAAGATGTAGCCTGAAGAGATGGGTCTTCAATCTACTGCGGAAGATTGGTAGTGACTCTGCAGTCATGACAGCAGTAGGAAGCTCATTCTACCAGCGGGGCACCAGGACAGTGAAAAGCCGTGACCGAAGGGGCGGCGGTGCCAGGCAGCCAGTCGTGGGTCTTGAATCTGATGAGAGCTGCTACCGGGAGCCAGTGAAGGGTGCGGAGGAGGGGAGTGACATGGGAGAATTTGGGGAGTTTGAACACCAGACTGGCGGCAGCGTTCTGGATGAGCTGTAGAGGCAATTCAATAGTCTCGCATCGAATACCTGTACCTGTATTAATACCTTCTTTTTAATATCGTTGCTATTTTGTTCTAAATGTGTTTGTCTTTTGTTAGACATCATCTATGAGCTGGTTCAGTTTGGGGTGATGGTGGGGAGGCCCCTGGTGGTGGTTAGTACAGTTCTTTCACTGTGACTTTGTTGACAAGTCCATATGACTCTCTGCTCTCTCTCTTGTGTTTCCTGTTAGCAACCTGGTGGGTTTGTGGAGCGTCTGTACTCTCTTCTGCACTCCTGCCTGCCTGCCTGCCAGCAACATGGAATCAGAGGCTGAGAGATGGCTGGTGCAGCTGAAAGTACAGACAAGTTCTGATGTTGTTACTGTTCCTTCTCTCTAGCATTTAGCATCCAATCTATAGTTCAGTTTAAATGGATACTGTGAATTAGCAGTAACTCAGAGCCTTAACTCAGGGCGGGCTGATGATGCTTCTGGAGGTTCCCTGGTACTTCAAACCAGAGTCTCTGGTCATTGGAGTTTCCAGCCTCCTGGAGCACCACCTCCAGCTCCTCATCGAGTCCTCCTGGACACACACACACACACACACACACAGGCTTTTAAGTAATAGGAAAAAGTAGTTTCAATGATTGTAAGTCATTGTATTCTGACCATTATTTTTTCACTTCCCCCTCCCCTCTCTCTCTCTCTTTCTTTCTCTCTTAGGAATTCCATAGGGTCAGACCTCATCGGTCACCCCAAAGAATGGGAAGTTCTTCAGTGAAATCCAATAACTATTCCAGTTAAAGTTGAAAAAATAACCTCACGTCTTCTTGTTATGTCTCCCCCCCCCACCCCCCCGATCTGCAGGACCACAGGAGCCTCACTGATTTGTTACGGATGGGGGTTGTGCTTCCCAGTGCGTCCCCCTACTTGCCTCCCTCCGTCCGTCCACTGTGCCACCTCAATCACATACTTATCACCAGCACCTGTGTGTAATTGTCACTCATGCAATATGTACCCTCACTTCCCTTCACTCCCGCTTCGTCTTCACCTTTGTTGGTCGCTTTGTGAGCGTAAGTCATACGAGTATACAAGTACTGTTTTGAGACTGTGATCTCCTCTTTGATTTCGAGCATTGAGTCCCTATTTTTGTGTCCTGTTTTGACTACTCATCCAAAGTAAAGATCCTTTTGTTTAGTACCGCTAACTACTTGTCCGCCTCTCTTTCTCTGCACCGCACCTGGGTCCGTTAACATACCTAAACCTTACACTGATTTGTGTCTTTACTTTCTTTACTTTACTTTCATCCTACAGATACTTAGAATATATATTTGCAAATAAATGAGTAATAGAGTAGCTCAAATGTATTTACTGTCTCTGTTTTCTTTTCTTTTGGTGACACTTCACACAAAGGGGTTTCCGTTATAATGGGTTCATAATTCAGTTTGCACATTATAAGCATGTGTTGCATTTATAAAGCATTAGTAACAGCGCAGCCACATATTTTCAAACTACTTTAATTGTCATTATCTACGAATGAATCATTAAAAGAGAATATCGTGACTATTTCTGTATTTTTGAAACCTCTTGTTTTGTGTCTGAATTGAATCAATGAATCAATGCGTAGTTCGTACAAATATAATCTATGAATCGAATCACTGTTTTATCTCATTCAGCCACGGAATCCCTAGTTTAACAGCGTCAACTTTAGAAGCAGCATTACTGTTAACTGTCACTTTCATTTTGTATAGTGTGCCCATGGCATTGGGCTGCATGGAATCCACACGCATACACACCACACTAAGGGCATGTGACAGGGACCCGTGTCTGCTTATTAGCGCTACGTTTAGAACTGTAAACTGAGATAATACAAATTTTCCTGTAACATCACTTTAATAGTCAATAAACTCATGAATCCTTATGCATAAATGCTTTGTTATTTCCTTTCAAACCCTTCCTGTAAGTCCCTTTCACATGTCAAGAAGTAACTTACTGTAAGTAACGATAAAATGCTAAGGGTAGCTGTGATCGAAATAGAAAAATACCTTCCAGAAGAAAAACAAATGTGGTTCCCAATGCCTTTAGGATTGCTTCCTGTGCGACCATGGCCCTTTCACACGTGAAGAAGTAACTTAGAAAACGATAAAAATCACCAGGGAGCTTTGATGGCGAAGAGGTTAAGGTGTAGGATTACTAATCCAATGGAGTCTCCCTGTGCAGCTTTGAACCCTGCTCTCAGCGTGAACACAGCTGTGTCCTTATTTATGTACAAGATGTCGGCCCACTTTTGGAAACCTGATATAAAACAAATCGAGCTGCAATTGCAGGATGGTTAAGGCGTTTGCTTTAAAACCAAACATATTTCCCAATGCCTTTGGCATTTCCTTTCAAACCCTTTGCCTGCAAGGCTGTGTCATTTTCATGTTTCAAAATTTACAAAAGTGTAAGGAACAATGACATGCAAAGGGAAGCTGTGATGGCCGAGTGGTTAAGGTGTTGGACTTGAAATCCATTGGGGTTTCACAGCGCAGGTTTGAACAGTGCACAGTTTACAAAATTGAGTCTATGTATTTGAACAGAACAAAGTAAAGACCAGCAATGTTGCTTACTCAAATTAAAGTGTGTTGTTACACATGTTCACCCTGCTCACAGCGCTGGGGCAAAGACATCCCTCTTAAAGGATGACATGTTGGTCCACCTTTGGAAAAATGAGTTGTTGAGACGCAATTGCGTGATGGTTGAAGTGGTGGTGTAAAATGCAATTGTGGTTCCCAATGTCTTTGGGACCTCCTTTCCTGTGTAGCCCATGGCCCTTTCAAATTTGAAGAAGTAACGTAGAAACATTTAAACAACAATGGAAAGTTAAGGGCAGCTGTGATGACGGAGTGGTTAAGGATAAGGACCCGAAATCCAATGGGATTCCTTTGCTTTCTCAAAGTGTTGTTGCGCATGTATTTGTGTAATGTAAGTTGCATCCTCGTAACATGGCTTCTGTGAATTGATATTCAAAAGTCTCTATATGAGGCTTCCTTAATAAGCAAACTCTGGTCCGTGTCTAGATCTTGAAAAGATTTTGTCTTTACTACAGACCAGGCAGTGCAGAAGCCAGTATAGCTGTGATGGCCGAGAGGTTAAGGCGTTGGACTAGAAATCCAATGGGGTCTCCCCGCGCAGGTTCGAACCCTGCTCACAGTGCACAGTTTACAAAATTGAATCTATGTATTTGAACAGAACAAAGTAAAGACCAGCAATGTTGCTTACTCAAATTAAAGTGTGTTGTTACACATGTATTTGTGTGATGAAAGTTGCAAAAAAAGCCTCAATTTCTCTTCTTTTTTCTCCTTTTTCTTCTTCCCCCTTCTTCCCCCCCCTTAACAGACTATTGTTCCCCAGCTTGATGCTAAGGGAAGAGAAAGAGAGAGAGAGAAATTGAAGCTTCTTTTCCATTATTTACCAGTTTATTTATCAGTATGTATTCTAAACGATTAAAAAAAATAAAAAATATTGCCTTTTCCGTTTTTGAATGGGGGGGAAGAGCGGATCGGAAGGTCACCGGTTTGAATCCCACCAGCGCCAGAAATAAAAACAGGCAAAGTCTCCCAAAGTGTTGTTTTGTGTAAATTCAAGAGCCAATATCTTGCTTCTTGTGACATAACAAACAGAAGTTTAAGAACACTTGCTGTTGTTTTAATGATGTTTAATGACTGCTATGGGCCTACAGGTCTGTTGCTCTATTCAAGTTGCGTGTGTATCTTTGTTTATGCATCTGAAATAATCAGACCTCTGTTTCTTTCTCTTATGGACTGCATCACTCGCTATTAGCACTGTGTCAAATTGATTGAATAAAACTCAGATAAAAGATTTATATTTGAAAATAGATTTTTTTTTATTGAAATAAACACAAAAAACCTGTGAGCTGCCTCCTACACACTGGACAGCACACCCTGACCTACCATAGATGGTAGGGCATCCACGCCAGGAGCCTGTGGGTGAAAAAGTGCTCTGGTGTTGGGGCCTGGTTAGAGTGGCTCGTACCAGAGTTTCGAGTTTGGCCGCAGCCTCTGGTTCTCCCACAGGGTGGATGCAATCATCGCTGGTCTTGCTGTGGAATGGTCTTCTTCATCTCTGCCGGCAGCCAGAATGAATCGGGCGCCTGACCGAGAAAGGCAGGGGCAGCAGGACAATAGAGAGGACCAGGAGGGGCAGCAGGACCAAGGAGAGGACCAGGAGGGGCAGCAGGACCAAGGAGAGGACCAGAAGGGGCAGCAGGATCAGTAGTAGGGAAAACACCCACATCGGACTAATCTTTCAAAAATAAAAAAAGAAGCCAAACTCAGTGAATTACACATGCATCATCATATCAGAGTTATTTAACACACACACACACACACACACACACACACACACACACACACACACACACACACAGAAACAGACACAAATAGACACACAAACAGGTAAAAACCTACCTGCCTGAATGATTACAGGCCAGTAGCACTCACTCCAATCATCATGAAGTGTTTTGAGAGAGTGGTACTGGCACACATTAAGAGCAGCATACCGGACACCCTAGACCCCCTGCAGTATGCCTACCGGCCCAACAGGTCCACCTCAGACGCTATCGCTGCTGTCCTCCAGTATTCCCTCTCTCACCTGGAAAACAAAGACTCCTACATCAGGATGCTCTTTATAGACTACAGCTCCGCTTTTAACACGGTCATCCCCCACAGACTCATCCACAAAATGTCCACACTTGGCCTGCACCCCACCCTCTGTGACTGGCTCCTAGACTTTTTGACTGGCAGGTCCCAGTCTGTCAGATTGGTAATAGGACTTCAGCCAGCATTATTACAAATGTTGGCACTCCACAGGGATGCGTCCTCAGCCCCATCCTCTACACCCTGTTCATCCCTTGACTGTGTCGCCTCCCACGAGGACAACATCATCCTAAAGTTTGCGGACGACACCACAGTGATTCGTCCCACTGGCGGGGACGAATCGGCTTACAGGAGGGAGGTGGCCAGTCTGGTAGCATGGTGTGAGGACAACAACCTCACCCTCAATACGGACAAGACCAAGGAGATGATAGTGGACATGAGGAAGAAGAGGGGACCTCATCGGCCACTGTACATCCGGGAACTCGAAGTAGAGAGGGTGAGCAGCTTCAAATACCTGGGCGTCCACATCAGCGAGGACCTCACCTGGACACTTAACACCACACAGCTGGTTAAGAAGGCCCAACAGCGGCTGTACTTTCTGAGGAGGCTGAGGAAGTTTGGCATGTCGCCCAAGATCCTCAGCAACTTCTACAGCTGCATTGTTGAGAGCATCCTAACCAGCTGTATCACTGTGTGGCACAGCAGCACTACTGCTATGGACCGCAGACGCCTGCAGAGAGTGGTGAAGACCGCTGAGAAAATCACCAGGACTCCACTGCCCTCTCTGCAGAGCATCTACCACCGCAGAGTCCACAGGAGAGCCATCCATCCTCAAGGACCCCACCCACCCCCAACACGGACTGTTCACACTTCTACCCTCAGGCCGGAGGTACAGAAGTGTTAAATGCAGGACCACCAGACTAAAGAATTCCTTCTTTCCCACTGCCATCAGACTCCTAAACAACGCATAGGAGATTATAATCATTGACTACCTCATATAACTGTACTACCTCATAACTGAATCCGACTTCAGTTTGCACATGCATAATTGCACTGTTTACATTTGCACAGTTTTATTATTATTATTGTTGCTTTTTTATTATCACATGCTGCCTTAAATTTTGTTATCTTGTACATTTTGTTTAGTATATATTGTATATTTTTTAGTATTGTACATTTTACATTGGTTGGCATTCTGCGGACAGTAAAGCAAGAATTTCATTGTACAGGGAAACGTGTTTTCTACTGTGCATATGATAATAAACACTTTGAATCTTGTTCAACAGGGGAAGGGGTCCTCATAGACGGCCGTAGCAGGGCTGGACAAGGACTTGGGTACAGGGGAAGGGGTCCTCATGGAGGCCGTAGCAGGGCTGGACAGGGACTTGGGTACAGGGGAAGGGGTCCTCATGGAGGCCGTAGCACTCCTGCCTACAGGGAGGAGGTCCAGCACCTAACAGTGTGGTGCAACGACAACAACCTGGCTCTCAACACCAGGAAGACCAAAGAGCTCATTGTGGACTTCAGTGAAGTCAAAAGCTGGCACACACACCCCCATCCTCATCAACGGGACTGAGGTGGAGCGAGTCACCAGCTTCAAATTTCTGGGTGTCCACATCTCTGAGGATCTCTCCTGGACCCTCAACACCTCTACCCTGATCAAGAAGGCTCACCAGCGTCTCTTCTTCCTGAGGAGACTAAAGAAGGTCCATCTGTCTCCTCAGATCCTGGTGAACTTCTACCGCTGCACCATCGAGAGCATCCTCACCAACTGTGTCACAGTATGGTATGGCAACTGCTCTGCATCTGACCGGAAAGCACTGCAGAGGGTGGTGAAAACTGCTCAACGCATCACCGGTTCCTCACTCCCCTCCATTGAGGCTGTCCAGGGCAAACGATGCTTGCGTAAGGCACGCAGCATCGTCAAGGACATTTCTCACCCCAATCATAGACTGTTCACCCCACTCCCCTCCGGGAGGCGCTACAGGTCTCTCCGCACCCGAACCAGCAGGTTCAGAGGTAGCTTCTTCCCTGCGGCTGTCACCCTACTGAACTCGAACTCTGCACCTAGGTGATAACCTACCAACCCCTGCACCCCCCCCCCCCCCCCCCCCCGGACAATTGCAATTACAAACTGCTCTTACTCCATACCACTGCTCTTCTGTACATATCTGTCTATACTGTTCATAATCTGTCTATACTGTTCATAATGCACATATCCTTATATTTTTCTTTAATACTACTATTAATACACTGCACATATCTGTACATACTGTACATACCTGTTTATACTGTTCATACGGCATTCCATATTTATTCTGCTATTTACTCTAATGTTACTGTTAATACGTATACCTAGACTGCATTGCCTATACAGCTCATATGCTGCTTACACTGTTCATACTGCATCCTATTTATTCTGCTATAATGCTACTGCTAATTCATATACTGCTTACACTGCACTACTTAAACTATACTGCACTATTATACTGCACTACCTGTATATACTGTACTTTTCTGCTTTTTTGCACTTCTGGTTAGACGCTAAATGCATTTCGTTGTCTCTGTACTTGTACTCTGCACAATGACAATAAAATTGAGTCTAATCTAATCTAATCTAATCTAATCTACTGGCAGTACCAGCAGGGGTAGTAGCAGGGCTGGACAGAGACTGTGAGGGAGAGGAAAGGTAGAGTACACCAGGAGAGTATATAGTGATTGTGCATGTATCTATGTGATTGTAGGCATAAGCCACATTAGTCACACACGAGTTACACTAATAACACAGAGATATTAAGACGAACAAATCCATGTAATACCTCAACAGGCTTCCTAGTCACAAGGTTTGGTTTGGCTGCAGCACCAGAAGCCCCTCCAAATCGGGGTTTATGAAACTGAAGAGAAGAATGGCAAGTGAAATTGGTCAGAATAAAATGATGACAAAACAGTGCTTCGATAAAATAGATGGATAACGTTTGGCAAAATGTTATGGAAATATTTACCATTGACACAGTCAATGTAGGCCACAGAGGACTCTGCACAGGCTTGGCAGGGACTGAGGCTGTGGTCTCTGCAGGGGCCATGGCACGAGATGGACCTGGACCCTGGATCATGGCAGCAGCAGGCACTGAGGCAGATATGGGTGCCAGGGGAACACTGGCTGGCTGCTGAAGACATACAGATACAACTGTATCAATTATCAATACTACTGATAATGGGATCCTTTTTCAGCATGACCAATAGTTACATCTGATGTCCCTTCATTACCTTCTGGGAGTGAAATCCACAGACACAGCTCTGGCCCACCAAACAGCAATGTCTGGCCGCGTAT
>NC_139654.1:49690674-49718174 GCF_951799395.1 Argentina silus
ATATTTACATTACTTGTTCTTAGTCAGGTGGGTATCTTCTTACATTACTGTAAGCTTTTTTTTGCGTGTGAAATTGATGACAACTATTATGCAGTGTTGTTGACAGAGTTTAAGCTAAATTACTTATTGTCTTGTCTTAGCAATGGACTCTGATCTATCCAATGAGGCCTTGTCCTCGATGGATAAGGCACAGTTTCTGGCCGACGTAAGTTATACTTATTTTCCAAAGAAAATATGTTTTGCCTCATATTTGCTGCTTTAGGTACTAATGGAGAACTCTATCTTGCAGAAAAAGCTCATGAGACTGTTCCTGGCCATGAAGGACCAGAGGAAAGTGCCCTCCAACATCACCCTCGGCCACATGAAGGATTGGCTGATGGCTGGGAGTCTCTTCCTGGAAGAGTAAGTTAAGCTTTGGTGCTCATAAATAGATAATTATCAACTGCTTGCTAGGTTGTACTCTTCAGTTTTAGATTTACTTTAAAGTTAGAAACTAGATGTGTTAGAAGTATATATGCACAATTTGTTGAGAGAGAGAGAGAACTGACAAATGTTTTCCTTTTTTCATAGGAGGTGTCATGACTTCAGTCAGGGCACAGAGCTAAGGGAGCTTTATCTGGCTGAAGTGGTAAGGATTATAGCATCGTAGGCCAACATACTGTTTATATTCACTGAGAATCACAAACATGGTGGTGAGTTTATTCTTGACCAGTAAGCACTGTTGAAACTGACATCATATGTTTTACAGGCCTGGACTGCATGGAGGCTCCTCCGTCTAGACAAGATGGAGAAGGAGCTCCAGAAAGAACAGCGCCTCTCAAGGCAGTTCTACACAACAGTATGTATGACAACATCCTGTTGTGTTCTATATGAACACCAGAAAGGCCTTGGTTGAGTTGATTTAACTCTCTCACTCCCTCCCCCCTCTCTCTCTCTCTCCCTCTCCTATGAAGATAACCACTGAGGGACTGCAGCTTTTTTTAGAAAAGTTCCGCCCGGCAGCAGAGACAACTGCTCACAAAATCCTCCTCCCCGTCTTCTCTGGATTCCCAGCCTCCATCACAGCTGGGCCCAAGATGGGCAACAGGCGCGGGAGGAGAGGCCCTGTTCACTCTGCGAAGAGGGAGGAGTTGTCCATCCCTCTGCAGGCGTTCCTCGGCTCTGCCAGAGATGACCTCATCCCAGAGGTGGTGAGGATATTACTGAAGCACCTACTAGAGGACGGACCAGGGCCAATGCCAAACAGGCAGTCAGATAGGGCCAAGGCGGAGGCCAGAAAACGTGCTGCCGTCGAAGACATCTATGGCCTGGTAGCCCAAGCTGCGTCAAAGTACTTGAGGCAATTTGGTGATGTCCCCGTGGCACGTCTCACTGCATTAAGTAAGGATGTGTCACGGGACATGGTGCGGGCCATATTTATGAAGTTTGAGGAGGCATCAAACAACTTCAGCCTCCTCGGCTTTGATGGCGCCCCCTTCGATGCCAGGGCGGTGGTCCGGGACGCAATCAGTGAGATGGCATTTAAAAAGAAGATGGCCTCCTCCCACCTCGTCCCTGACCACCTTGAGGGTCTGTACAGGGTGGTAGTACAGATTGTCAAGGAGACCATTGTCCGCCGAGGTCCAAGGGTCGAGGTAACCAACATTCTCTGCTCCTTCCCCTGGATTGAGGCAGTAGAGGAGGTCAGTCATGGACTTATCGACCATTCTCAAGTCTGCATGCTCGTCCAGAACATCCTGACTGAGATGGAGCAGATTACAAGCTCTGGCCTCCGGGTAGCAATAGCTAATGGAGGTGTGGAGACCTACCTCAAGTGTCTGGTGGGGCTTCAGCTAACTAAGACATGTGTGGGCCTTAACAATACTACTGGACCACTCCTGGCCACTGTGGTAAGATATAAAAGCCATCTGAAATGCTCTGCTTGATTTTGTTTCATTCTAGTCCAATATATTTTGTTATATGCTTTCAGACTGTATTGACTGCTATGTGGTTATCACTTAAACTTGAACTCACTGGTGGAACAGCTAATTGGCTGATGGCTAAGTGATTGTTGGAATTAATATTCTGACAGTTCTTGTAAGGAAAAGGGATCACGTCGATTTACATTATGAAGGTGAAATTCAATAGTTTTTCCAACTCTTATACTGTTTTATTATCTTTGTTTACAGCCTGCTGAGCCGATCACACTTGTGAGCAGCACTGAGGCAGCTGAATGCTGTGGTGAGGGAGCAGAATGCTGCATCGTGGCAGATGAATGCACTGGTGGTGAGTACTTGGGGACAATACATTTTGTAGTGTCTAATATATCATGATGAGAAAATAGGCTTATTCAACAGACACACTTTCAACATGTTTGATCTCTGTGTCAAAATAGCTACTTTGATGGATGGAGAGGGAGAGAGACAGGCACAGGAATGCCGTGGAGAACCTGCGGAATGCAGGAGCGAGACGGCGGAATGCCGCGGAGAACCTGCGGATTGCAGGAGCGGGGCGGCGGAATGCCGCGGAGAACCTGTGGATTGCAGGAGCGAGGCGGCGGAATGCCGCGGAGAAGGTGGCGGAATGCCGACGGCGGAATGCCGTGGAGAACCTGCGGATTGCAGGAGCGGGGCGGCGGAATGCAGGAGCGAGGCGGCGGAATGGCGCGGAGAACCTGCGGATTGCAGGAGCGAGGCGGCGGAATGCAGGAGCGAGGCGGCGGAATGCTGTGGAGAACCTGCGGATTGCAGGAGCGAGGCGACGGAATGCCGCGGAGAACCTGCGGATTGCAGGAGTGGGGCGGCGAAATGCAGGAGCGAGGCGGCGGAATGGCGCGGAGAACCTGCGGATTGCAGGAGCGAGGCGACGGAATGCCGCGGAGAACCTGCGGATTGCAGGAGCGAGGCGACAGAATGCCGCGGAGAAGGCGGCGGAACGCCGGCGGCGGAATGCCGCGGAGAATCTGCGGATTGCAGGAGCGAGGCGGCGGAATGCAGGAGCGAGGCGGCGGAATGCCGCAGAGAACCTGCGGATTGCAGCAGCGAGGCGGCGGAATGCTGCAAAGAACCTTCGGATTCCAGGAGCGAGGCGGTGGAATGCCGCGGAGAACCTGCGGATTGCAGCAGCGAGGCGGCGGAATGCCGCGGAGAACCGGCGGATTGCAGGAGCGGGCCGGCGGGATGCCGCGGAGAACCTGCGGATTGCAGGAGCTGGGCGGCGGAATGCCGCGGAGAACCTGCGGATTGCAGGAGCGAGGCGGCGGAATGCAGGAGCGAGGCGGCGGAATGCCGCGGAGAACCTGCGGATTGCAGGAGCGGGGCGGTGGGATGCCGCGGAGAACCTGTGGATTGCAGGAGCGAGGCGGCGGAATGCCGCGGAGAACCTGCGGTATGCAGGAGCGGGGCGACGGAATGCCGCGGAGAACCTGCGGATTGCAGCAGCGAGGCGGCGGAATGCCGCGGAGAACCTGGGAATTGCAGGAGCGAGGCGGCGGAATGCCGTGGAGAACCTGCGGATTGCAGCAGTGAGGCGGGGGAATGCCGCGAAGAACCTGCGGAATGCAGGAGAGGGGCGGCGAAATGCCGCGGAGACCCTACGGATTGCAGGAGCGAGGCGGCGGAATGCCGCGGAGAACCTGCGGATTGCAGCAGTGAGGCGGCGGAATGCCCTGGAGAACCTGCGGATTGCAGCAGCGAGACGGCGGAATGCCCTGGAGAACCTGCGGATTGCAGCAGCGAGGCGGTGGAATGCCGCGGAGAACCTGCGGATGGCAGCAGCGAGGCGGCAGAATGCCGCGGAGAACCTGCAGAATGCAGGAGTGAGGCAGCGGAATGCCGTGGAGATCCTGCGGATTGCAGGAGTGTGGCAGCGGAATGCCGCGGAGAACCTGCGGATTGCAGGAGAGAGTCACAGACATGCTGCGGAGAACCTGCAAAATGCAGCAGAGAGGCAGCTGAGAGCAGCAGTGGTACGTACTTGTGTGCTGATTAAATTCAGAAATTAGTCTTAATTCAAGACACACTTTTGACATGTTGCATCTCTGTGTCAAAACAGTTACTTGGATGGATGGAAAGGCATCTGTATGTTGCAGAGAGTCACAGAAATGCTGCGGAGAAGCTGCAGAATGCAGCAGAGAGGCAGCTGAGAGCAGCAGTGGTAAGTACTTGGTGCTGATTAAATTAATTAATGAATTAATGAATTAGTCTTAATTCAAAAGACACACTTTTGACATGTTACATCTCTGTTACAAAACAATTACTTGATGGATGGATGAACTAAGATCAATAAACTAAATATGTTTTATTCTATTTTTTCAGATCCTGGAGATGGAATTCTCCTAAAGAAGAAGAAGAAGAAGAAGGGACAAGTTCGAGGGTTCTTCAGGCGTCTAGGGAGGATACTGACCTGCTCCACTGGCCTTCCCAAAGAAGAGTAAAATGAGCCCTTACCCCCAGCACAGAAAAAATGACCAAAAATAAACTAATATGGATTTTGATGATCAACATTGTGAATTTGTACATTTTTACAGAACATGCTAATTGCAATTCTGCACTTGATTACACTTGATAAGAGAGGATTTTCTATTATCAATGATACTAATCTGGTACAGATCCACTGCATCATCTTCATAACTGTCTCCCGGGAATATAGGCTCTCTACAGAACCCCCGACCAACCATCTGATAACAGTTGTGGACCCTGTCAGATGCTGACTGGTCCTATGTAGGTTGGTGTCGATTAGATTCACTCCGCTGTTAACGGTCTACATCCCATAGTTCCTCCCATATCTTCCTCTACCCACCTCAGCTGAACTGAAAAATCACCCCAAACCTAAAAACTGTACACCGAAGTGGGTAGTCTCTATGGTTAACGACCGCTCTAATCTTATATGAGTGCCAGTTGGTGTGGTTGCGGATAAAGGGTTTATCGGTAAGGATAATTTACCCAAAGGAGGTAATAAGAGGTCAGATATAACCCTTCAGATCCTAAGATGTATTATGCACAGTAGTCTATAATATTTTATGTTACCAGGAGGAGGTAAAAGGCTTATGAGGGATGGAATGACTAAAAATATAAACATTTAAATAAAAATTTAAAATAATAATAATAAAAAAATATAAAAATAAAAATGTAGAATTAAAATTGAGAAAACTGTTCCTTTAAATGCAGGTTAAATTCTTTAATGATGGCTTAAAACATTACAGCATTACAGGCAGAGTGATTATATGGTAAAATGCTAGTATTCAAAAAATGATAAAAATTAGAAAAGAATAAAACCTATCAGTCTGTCCCTACTCTGCCTGTGAAATTTAGAGAAGTCCCAGTTTCACTTGTACAGGGCGAAGCCGGTTCCTCTATCCGCCAGAGCTGTTGTTATACAAACAAAGGTCCGCCAAGGTCCTCCGTTGTACTAGTGTGGCGAGGCCGACAGTCAGAATTCAATCAGAGTGTGAGCTCCGGACAAGGAGATCCTCCTGCTCGGTTGCTAGAGTATGAAAATCTCCAGTTTCCACTCAGGGGTAATCTTCAACACACTCACTCCTGCTCCGGTCCTTCAGGTGTTACGCTCCGCAGCCCGATGTACTGCTCCAGGGAGCTCTTTTTATAATCTTCAATGGGGCTTTCCTTTACCCCCACCCTCTCTTATCTAATTCATTACGTCAGGCATAGAATTCGATCTAGTTCTCAGTCAAGCATAGAATTCTATCTAATTCATTACATCACCCTGAGTTCGCATTCATGCTTAGTCATGGGCCTAAGGGCACCTGTTGTTATGTCTACTAGACATACTTATCACTCTCCTGCTCAAACTGGACTCAAGGCCACTTCTTATTGTGGACTTCTGCAATTCTATTCTATTTTCGTAACATAATAATCTAGGCTTTTCTCAAAGTTAACATCTAGTACATATGGTATACATTTATCATTAGCCCACATGAATTATACAGTAAAACATTAGTATGATGGCCTACTTCAGCAATCATCTCTGAGTAGGAATTATACAGTCAAACATTAATATGGTGGCCTACCTCAGAAATCATTTCTGAGTAAGAATTATACAGTCAAACATTAATGCATTTGGTTGCCTACTCCAGTATCAGTTAAACCGTTATCACTACGAGGTCCAACCAGATATGTTGACCCGGAGTCATACACTACCTTTATAATTTCTTTTGTTAAGTTTTGCCTTTTGCACATATTTGAACTCATTTATCATTAACCAATTGTATATTTGACTCAACTTATCATAAATCAGTTACACACATTTGAATCAGCTTATCAGTTACACACATTTGAGTCAACTTATCAGTTACACACTTTTTGAATCAACTTGTCAGTTACACACTTTTGAATCAACTTATCCTTAATCAGTTACACACATTTGAATCAACTTATCAGTGTGGCGCCCGGCCCGTGCCTAAGCCCATGCGCGAGTGTGGGACGGTGGTAAATGGAGTATATATCTCGCCTCGCTTTGTCTCTGCTGTTTCTGCTGTCCCTCTCTTGCCCCGTGTTGTCTTTGGCAGGACCATGTATGGAGTTCCTGCGCCCCAAGGGGCCACAGCTGCAACCCGTGGAGATAATCACCGTATGCCCATACATGGAGTTCCTGCCCATCAAGGCACAGGTGAAGGGCATCAGCAGGAGCAGCAGAGACGGTACAAAAGTAGCCCACGGAGCACCCAGTGGGGAGGAGTTGCTACGGCGAACCAAGGAGCAGTTGATGAGAGAGAGAATAAGCCAAGTCACCATTGTCCAGTGTATGACCCCTGACCATAGGAGAGCCCGCTACGTTGCCAATAGTGATGGGCAAATGAAGCTTTTGTGAAGCACTGAACCACTTGTGCCAATTGTTTCGAAAATGGGTTCATTACTCGAAGCTTCAGTTACAGTGACCTCTCCTGGCTAAGTGCAAGGCTGCAGTCAAATTAGGCAGGCTAGTTGGTGGACAGGAGGCTTTTAATTACACGCACGCACGCACGAACACACACACCTCAATGAGCAGTGTTGGAGAAACTACTTTACTTTTGTAGAAAAGATCTTTTGTTCTGAAGCATCTTTGCTTTGATCAACCTTGGATTTAAAGTATTGTAACGACCCTGTGAAAGGCCCGTTAGCAATTCCGCCAAGGGAGTTACCGCTCTTGGTGTTGTGGCTAGCGCGGCCGGTTTGTAAGCGAAAGATTGCGAGTTCGATACCCGCTTAAGGCAAGCTGCTCTACCACGCCGTTCGCTACAGCATCTTTGCTTTGATGAAATTCTTTGATGCACACACACACTAAGACTGAATATCATGTTCTATTTACAAATAAAGATTGATGAATGTGTGTATTGTGTTATTGAGGAGAGAGTGCTGGGGAAAATATGGCATAGGTTGGGTGTGTTTGTGTAACTATGGCAGGGGGTGATTATTATCACTCAAAGATTACAAGAAGAACACTCAGAGAATACAAACGCAATACCAACAACTCAACAGCAACAACGCACCTACTACGACAATCCACAAATTGTGCATTGTTTAGAGCGGTTATAAAGTGTTGAGGCACTCAAATTCAAAACTGTCGCAACCTTTCACCTGTCAGAATCGAGACGAGGCAGTGCCAGTGAATCACCTGATTGGACCGCGAACCAGTCAGGTGATTCATTCAGGCAACGAAGCAGTTGCTGCTTCGGACGTCATATGTCACGTGATTTTTTTCGCACCAAAGCAAGCTTCGAAGCAGTGCTTCGATAAAATTGTTGGTCAGTGTTTGAAGCACGTATCGAAGCTTCAGTGTCAAACTGCCATCACTAGTTGCCAACCTTCGCCTGTCTGACTACCCCGCTGCCGCCCCGACCTGGAACGTAAGAGGACCACCCACCGTGTACCGAACCCCCCTGCTATCTTCACGACACGACGCCTTCTCACCCCCACCCTCTCTCTATCATTTCCCTCTCCCCGCTAACCGAATAAATATCTTTGATTATAATTCTGGTGTGGACCTCTCTGCTTACACTGTGTTTGGGTCCGTGACGCGCCCGCACACCCCGGCGGCCGTCACATTTGGTGGAGAATGCGGGCATAGCGACCCGGGACCCAAACGCAGTGAACCGCAGAGACACCAGGGGGCCAAGCACCGGGAAACCAGTCCAGACCCCGCCATGGCCACTGGTATGGATTTCCAGGCGCTGATAGCGCAGCTCGTGGACCTCAATGTCAAGCAGCAAGCCCGCCATGAGGAGCTCGTCGCCGGCCTGCTGGCCAAGGGCCAGCACAAGTCCGCCACTCCGGCCCAATTCCTGGTCAAACAAACGGGGGACGACGACGTGGAGGCGTACCTCCAGATGTTCGAGAGGACAGCACAGAGGGAAGGCTGGGCCCCCGATCAATGGACAGGCCTGGTGGCTCCATTTCTGTCAGGCATGGCCCAAAGTTGCTATCAGGACCTCTGCGCGGACGGGCTTGTGCCATACCCAACCTTGAAGACGGAGATCGTCAAGCGGCTCGGCCACACCCTTTTGACCCGGGCCCAACAGCTCCACGAGTGGACCTTCGACCCGGCCGCTTTCCCCCGGGCCCAGATGCACGAACTGACTCGGGTGGCCAACAAGTGGTTGGTATCTGACCCCCCTTCCCTGGGGCCGGTGGAGAGGGTGGTCATGGACCGATACATGAGGGCACTGCCCCACGAGGCCCGGAGGTATGCGTGCCAGAACAACCCCCAGAGCGCCGAGCAGCTGGTATCCCTGGTGGAAGGCTACCAGGCCGCCCAGGGCGTGATGAGGGTGGCCCGGACACCGAAAAGAATCCCGGCCCTGTTACCGACGAGTCGCCCGGAGGCGACGGCCGACCGGAGACGCTGTTTCTCCTGTGGTGAGGTGGGTCATCTGTCCTGGGCCTGCCCCCACGGCCAGGAGGCGTCCATGCCCTCGGCGAGCGACCCCGGACGTCCCTGCGGGCTCCTGACGGCCTGTTGGGCTCAGCCGACGGGAACACCCCCGATCACCCCGGTGCACATCAATGGGCAGGACGCCACGGCGCTCCTGGACTCGGGTAGCGCGGTGACGCTCGCCAGGCCCCAGTACACCCAACGGCCCTACCTACCCGAAACCCTCGCCGTAACCTGCATCCATGGGGAGACCAGGCATTACCCCACTGCCCACGTCCGGCTCCAAACCACCCGGGGCGTCTTCCAGGGGACGGTTGGAGTCGTCCCGGAGCTGCCCGTGGAGGTGCTGATCGGGAGGGACACTCCCCTATTCCAGGAACTGTGGAGCCACATGACCCGAGAAGACCCGGCCCGGGGGGCCCACCGAGGGAAGAGAACCCCACGACCGCCCAAACTGTGCGCCGTGAACGAGGAGGAAGCGGGAGACTCCACGGACCCCATCTCCGAGGGCGCCGGCAGCGCCGCCGCAGAACGGGCCTTCGCGGAGACCCAAGCCGTCGTCACGGACAGCGACTCACCCTCCCCTGACGATGGCGCCGACTTAATGGGGATGTTCCTGGAGGATTCCGACGCCGCCCCACTGCCCGCCCGCCTGAAGGGGAGGTTCGGGACAGCTCAGATGGAGGACCGCAACCTAGCCAGCGTGCTGCAGCAGGTGAGCGTGGTTGATGGGCAGCGGATGGACGGGGTAAGGGACTTGCCAAACCCACATTTTGCCATTAAGAACAGTCTAATGTATCGTATGAACATGACTAACGGGGCCAGACAGGAACAGCTAGTGGTGCCCAAAGCCTATATTCCCTCAGTTCTCCAGATGGCCCACACCCACCTCCTGGGAGCGCACCTGGGGGTAGCGAAAACCCTGGATCGGATTCAGGCACGGTTCTACTGGCCCGGAGTGAAGAAAGCGGTGGAGACTCACTGTCGGCAGTGCCCCGAGTGCCAAATGGTGGCGCCCCGTCCCCATGTACGAAGCCCCTTAATTCCCCTCCCTATTATCTCTGTTCCTTTCAGCCGCATTGCGATGGACCTGGTCGGGCCCCTCCCCAAGAGCAGCAGTGGGTACCAGTACATCTTGGTGATAGTGGACTACGCAACCCGGTACCCCGAGGCCATTCCCCTCCGCACCATGGCCACCAAGGGTATCGCCAAGGAGCTGGTGGTAATGTTCACGCGGGTCGGCATCCCCGACGAGATCTTAACTGACCAGGGCACCCCATTTATGTCCAAGATTATGAAGGATGTGTGTCGACTCCTGCGCATAACGCAAATTCGCACGTCAGTATACCACCCCCAAACAGACGGCTTAGTGGAAAGGTTTAATCAGACACTAAAACAGATGTTAAAAAAGGTGATGGAGTTGGATGGGAGGAATTGGGACCAGCTCCTCCCATTCCTGATGTTTTCCATACGGGAGGTGCCCCAGGCTTCCACGGGGTTCTCACCCTTCGAGCTGCTGTACGGGAGACGGCCCCGAGGAATGCTAGACCTGGCTAAGGAGGCCTGGGAGCGCCAGCCATCCCCCCACCGCACGATGGTCGAGCACGTGGAGGAGCTCCGGGAACGGATGGCCACCCTGTGGCCCCTGGTGAGGGAACACATGGAGGCGGCCCAGACCGCACAGGCCCGAACCTACAACAGGGGGACGCAGCCGAGGGAGTTTGTGACGGGAGACAAGGTCCTTGTCCTGGTACCTACCTCCGAGTGCAAGTTCCTGGCAAAGTGGAACGGGCCATACGAGGTGATGGAGAAGGTAGGACCAGTCAACTACCGGGTAAGACAGCCGGGAAGGCGGCAGCCCACCAAGATTTATCATGTGAATTTATTAAAGAAATGGGTGGCCCCCGCCGCCATGCTGTCTGTGTCAAACCCCCTCTCCACACAGAAACCCAAGTCAGAGGACGTGCCCTTCGGGGAGCAGCTGACCGAACGACAACGACACGACCTGACCGAGGTGGTCGCCAGGCACCGCGACGTCTTCTCCTCCACCGCCGGGCGCACCACCCTGATCACCCACCCCATCATAACAACCCCAGGGAAAACGGTAAAACTCAGGCCCTACCGTATCCCCGAGGCCCGAAGGACGGCCATAAACCAGGAGGTGCAGGCGATGCTGGAGGCTGGCATCATAGAGCGGTCGCGGAGTGCCTGGAGCAGCCCCATCGTGCTGGTGCCCAAGCCCGACGGGAGCATTCGCTTCTGTAATGACTTTCGCCAGCTCAACGCGATCTCGCAATTTGATGCCTACCCAATGCCACGGGTCGACGAGCTGATCGAGAGGCTGGGCAGGGTCCGGTACATCACCACCCTGGACCTCACTAAAGGGTATTGGCAGGTGCCCCTCGCACCTGAGGCCAGAGAGAAAACTGCGTTCTCCACCCCGGACGGACTATTTCAGTTCGTACAGCTACCGTTCGGGCTTCACGGGGCGCCGGCCACGTTCCAGAGGCTTATGGATCACGTGCTCCGTCCCCACCGCGAATATGCGGCCGCCTACATTGACGACATCATCATCCACGGAGAGGAGTGGGGGGCCCACCTGAAACAGATGGAGGCTGTGCTGCAAGCCCTACGAGAGGCGGGGCTCACCGCAAACCCAGCCAAGTGTCGGCTCGGCCTCCAAGAAGCAAACTACCTGGGGTTCACGATCGGGAGAGGGTGTGTCAAGCCCCAGGTAGGGAAAGTCGAGGCGATCCGCGGGTGGCCCCGCCCCCAGACAAAGAAACAGGTACGGGTTTTCGTAGGGCTTGCCAGCTATTATCTGCACTTTGTTCCCCACTTCTCTTCCCTGGCAGGACCCCTCACCGACCTCACCCGCGCGCGCATGCCGGATCGGGTCGAATGGACGCCGGAGGCGGAACAGGCGTTCGCAGGGCTGAAGGAGGCCCTCTGCACGGACCCAGTGTTGGTGACCCCGGACTTCCAACAGCCGCTAGTGGTACAGACGGACGCATTGGAGACCGGGGTGGGTGCCGTCCTTTCCCAGCTAAGAGAAGGCGAGGAACATCCCATGTATATCAGCCGTAAATTGTTCCCAAGAGAGAAAAATTACTCAACGATAGAGAAAGAATGCCTGGCCATTAAATGGGCACTGGAGTCCCTCCGGTATTACCTACTGGGGCGGCAGTTCACCCTGGTCACCGATCACGCACCACTGGTATGGATGGCGAGGAACAAAGACAGCAACGCCCGGGTCACCCGCTGGTTCCTCTCCCTTCAGCCCTACTCCTTCGACGTGGTCCACCGAGCCGGGGCCGCGCATGGGAACGCCGACGCTCTCTCACGGCGGGACGCACTAGGAGGCTGGGCCGCCCCTCCCGCGAGGTCGGAGCTCAGGAGGGGGATATGTGGCGCCCGGCCCGTGTCTAAGCCCATGCGCGAGTGTGGGACGGTGGTAAATGGAGGATATATCTCGCCTCGCTTTGTCTCTGCTGTTTCTGCTGTCCCTCTCTTGCCCCGTGTTGTCTTTGGCAGGACCATGTATGGAGTTCCTGCGCCCCAAGGGGCCACAGCTGCAACCCGTGGAGATAATCACCGTATGCCCATACATGGAGTTCCTGCCCATCAAGGCACAGGTGAAGGGCATCAGCAGGAGCAGCAGAGACGGTACAAAAGTAGCCCACGGTGCACCCAGTGGGGAGGAGTTGCTACGGCGAACCAAGGAGCAGTTGATGAGAGAGAGAATAAGCCAAGTCACCATTGTCCAGTGTATGACCCCTGACCATAGGAGAGCCCGCTACGTTGCCATAGTGATGGGCAAATGAAGCTTTTGTGAAGCACTGAACCACTTGTGCCAATTGTTTCGAAAATGGGTTCATTACTCGAAGCTTCAGTTACAGTGACCTCTCCTGGCGAAGTGCAAGGCTGCAGTCAAATTAGGCAGGCTAGTTGGTGGACAGGAGGCTTTTAATTACACGCACGCACGCACGCACGAACACACACACACCTCAATGAGCAGTGTTGGAGAAACTACTTTACTTTTGTAGAAAAGATCTTTTGTTCTGAAGCATCTTTGCTTTGATCAACCTTGGATTTAAAGTATTGTAACGACCCTGTGAAAGGCCCGTTAGCAATTCCGCCAAGGGAGTTACCGCTCTTGGTGTTGTGGCTAGCGCGGCCGGTTTGTAAGCGAAAGATTGCGAGTTCGATACCCGCTTAAGGCAAGCTGCTCTACCACGCCGTTCGCTACAGCATCTTTGCTTTGATGAAATTCTTTGATGCACACACACACTAAGACTGAATATCATGTTCTATTTACAAATAAAGATTGATGAATGTGTGTATTGTGTTATTGAGGAGAGAGTGCTGGGGAAAATATGGCATAGGTTGGGTGTGTTTGTGTAACTATGGCAGGGGGTGATTATGTGGGATGGGGAACACTCAAAGATTACAAGAAGAACACTCAGAGAATACAAACGCAATACCAACAACTCAACAGCAACAACGCACCTACTACGACAATCCACAAATTGTGCATTGTTTAGAGCGGTTATAAAGTGTTGAGGCACTCAAATTCAAAACTGTCGCAACCTTTCACCTGTCAGAATCGAGACGAGGCAGTGCCAGTGAATCACCTGATTGGACCGCGAACCAGTCAGGTGATTCATTCAGGCAACGAAGCAGTTGCTGCTTCGGACGTCATATGTCACGTGATATATGACGTCCGAAGCAAGCTTCGAAGCAGTGCTTCGATAAAAATTGTTGGTCAGTGTTTGAAGCACGTATCGAAGCTTCAGTGTCAAACTGCCATCACTACGTTGCCAACCTTCGCCTGTCTGACTACCCCGCTGCCGCCCCGACCTGGAACGTAAGAGGACCACCCACCGTGTACCGAACCCCCCTGCTATCTTCACGACACGACGCCTTCTCACCCCCACCCTCTCTCTATCATTTCCCTCTCCCCGCTAACCGAATAAATATCTTTGATTATAATTCTGGTGTGGACCTCTCTGCTTACACTGTGTTTGGGTCCGTGACGCGCCCGCACACCCCGGCGGCCGTCACATCAGTTACACACATTTGAATCAACTTGTCATCAATTAGTGGTTATACACTTGATTCAACTTGTCATCAATCAGTTACACGTCAAACTGGGTCATTTCATAGATCAAATCAAGGAAGGACACTTCTCCTCCATAGGCCATTCCTGCTGTGCTTAACTGGGTAACGTTGGGAATGGTGTTTAGGCCGGGAAAAGGCCATACTAATCTCGCCCTCGGCGACATAACACACCAAGTTATTTCAGATATAGTATGTTGCATATTAATGTAGATCAGTGGAGGCTGGTGGAGGTAGAAATCGGAGGACACGCTCATTGAAATGCATGGAATGGAGTAAGAAATGGTATCAAACACATGTGTTTGATGTATGTTTTATACCATTCTTTATTCCATGCATTACAATAAGCCCATCCTCTGATTTCCACCTCCACCTGATCAGGTTTTGATCAATGCTGTTCAGAGAATCCCTGTGGAATGGACCAAAAGACTGACCCTTACCCTGCCACTGGGGGGCGATAGTGGAGGCCTTACCCCATTACCCTCTCTGACTAAAACCCTTTTTTGAGTTTTTAATGAATGTTCTGAAAATACGTTTACTGTGAAACTGCTAGAAAATAAAATAGCCATGCAGAAACTGTGCAGAAAGTGCCACATGCAGAACTGTGAACTCTCCATACTACCTGCAGTGTTAAATTATTGTGTGACAAACAAACACATTTGAGAGATAAATATACTGTTTGAGTCTTGTCAGATTAAATGTGAAGGTTTTTGCATCACCTGCGTCACACACACACACACAGACACACACACACACACACACCCAGTGATGAGAGAGAAAATAGGATGTTTTTATTTGTGTTGTCTATTTATGAATTGTGAGCTGTAAACATCAGCTTGCAAATAAGCCTTCTGCCCTTTTCATTGTGTTCTGACTGAGAGACAGGATTATAGAGCTCTGCTTTATGGATGATACGCCCTTTACTGTGGAAAGTTATCCAAATGCTGCACGTTGGGTCTTGTAAAAGCAGAAGGAGCATTTAAAGAGTACCTATTGTAGCAGGTACACTGCAAAAAAGGCCCTACTAGAAATAAGCCTAATATTCCTAAATCTAGCCAAATTATCTTGTATTGAGCAAAAATGCCAATGGGGTAAGCAAAATATACTAGGTTAGAATTCTTAAAACTAGCAAAAAAGCTAGAATTTGAGCAAACTGAGCTTACTACAAGCAATGCAATCATATTTATTTAAGACAGAGTAACTTAAAATGATTTTTGAAAATTGAAAATTGAGTCTCTAAATGAGCTCATTATTAGAATTTATATCTTGAAATAAGATTAATAACTAGCAAAAATACTCTTAAAATAAGCATTTTATTCTCTTAATTGAGCTGACTTTAAGAATTAATACCTTGAAGTTATATTAATAACTAGCCAAAAAAGTTTAAAACAAGACACAATATCTTAAAACAGCACGATAAAAATAAGTTAATTTGTCTCAAATCAAGGCACCAGAAGCATCTTGTTTTTAGCATTTCTTTCTTTATTAAGAGATTTTTTAATCAACATGCTTCATTCAAAGCAATTGTTGTAACTTCTTCCTGTCAAAAGTGGTCACTGGTGTGTTTCCAATGGCGATCATGCAGTTATCCTCATAGACGAGCACAACTGGACAGGACAGGGGTCGCTGGCCAAGTATGCATCAGGGTCTTCTGAAGCCTAGATGACAAGAGTGGAAGTTTAGGAAATCACAAGTAACAAAAACTTTGTCCTGGACTGGGATACTTCCAAAAAAACACAACAATTAGGTCACTGACAACACTACCTTTTTTGTATAAATGACAGAGGCTTACCACAAAATAGAACAACAACTGAAAAATTAAATACTTTAAGTCTCACCGTAAGGACATGGAAAACAGCCTCGCTGCTTGCGCCCAGCTTCTTAGGTGGCATAGTGCTGGATGGGAAGAGCAGTGGCAGGGCTCTGAATACAGCAGTGGCATCCACTATTTTGAAAGAAAGCACAACACAAGGCAGTATGAGTAACCACTCATCATGAGATCTCAAAATATAAACTTGGACAAATTAAGGTATACAGTGACCTCACCTCCATCCAACGTTTTAGGGGGTTTCATCGCTTTTGAACATTCCAGTTGTACATTCAAATAAGGATCATATATAATATTTTGTTGCATATGTCCTGGTCTATCTATATTTTTTATCATCTTTTGCTAGAAATGGTAGAAAGAAGCTCATTAGAGTGTTCAGAATTGAATTTTCAGCTTTCCCATATTCAAAAACCTACTTTTAGACACCAAGATCATCCAAATTGATCAAAGTGGTGAGATTATGTGTCAAATGTCCCCATTTACAAGTCTGCATGGCGGCCATCTTGGAAAATGGGTGGCCCGCGTGCTTTTTCAAAAGAATAATGTCTAAGGAGTATTTGTACCAAGTTTAGTGCTTGTATCACTATTTGAAAGATTGTTTCAGTTATCTGCTGCACTATAACAGAGTTACTGCTAAATAACGTTTTGGCAAAGACACAAAACATCTACCATGTTGTACTAGCCTGCTAGTTCTAAGGTCTAACTGTCCTGAAAGCTTAGCACTAAAGTTCCAGAGTTAGCTAACAGTTGTATAATTTCCTTAGTTAAACTTAATGCACTTTTGCAAAAATGTGCAAAATACTTAATGTTTGATAATAAAATGCACAATATTAACTGTAGATATTTTGAGCTTTACCATGCTAGTTAACTTAATGGGTTTTAGCACACAACCCAACCTAGCAAGGCAGGTTAGACACATAAAATGAAAAAAGTTAATGTTAATAAAACAGATAACTTAACAATATAACGTACCTCTTAGTGTAGCAATTTCAACTTCGTCCAGTTGATCCATTACCGCGATTCCAAAAACTCTCTGGCTGCAAAAATATGTACCTGCATTTGAAATCCAACGGTTAACGGCCTCTCTTCTCTACAGAAAATCGCACGTTGGAATATACCTTTTCAGGGTAGGGTCGGGGGTGCGGCCGCCCGGCCGAAATAGCTTAGTTTTTTTTTAATTATTAAATTGAAATTCCTTATAATATAATAATAATTTCACTAACATATAATACATATTAAGCCCGTGTATGGGATAATTAATTAATGACTGGTTGCTGCTCTTATGAGACCCAGAGTCACTTCCCCTTGATGACCTAATGTGTCGCCCCAAGGGGATAAAGATATTAAAACTTTTGTTCCCATTAATAAAGTGTGTGATGAAACACAGTACTTTTAGGACAACTTGACTTGGATGTTCTCAATAGTGCGTTACTTGCATTTCCCTACTCTCCACTTGATGTCAGAGATAAACCAAGCCCTATAAGCTACAGCACATTAGCATCCAGTGACAATAAATTAAAGCAGTCCTCAGGCCAAATGATTGTTCTACTTAAAATTCTTCCATTTCTGATTGATACAGTTAAAGGTAATGAGTACCACACAGTCATTCTTGAGCTGATAGAAATAGTTCAAATTTTGTTTGCTCCTGTTATTGGTCTACAGACTATCAACAAATTGAAAACACTCATTGAACAGCACCTAAAACATATGAAGAACCTTTTCCCAGATAACAACATCACTCCAAAGCAACATTATTTGATTCATGTTCCATCTCAGATTAAGCTACTGGGACCAATGGTTCGTCATATGTGCATGAGATTTGAATCAAAGCATTGCTTTATTAAACAGTGGGCTTCAAAACTAAACTTTAAAAATGTCTGCAAGTCCTTAATAAGGCATAATCAAATGTATGAATGTTGTCAGAATGTAAGTGGTTCTGAACACCCCATTTTTTCAAATGATTGTACATTGGGACCGATATCAGAAATAAGCAACATGTCATACTTAAAAGAAAAAACGAGAGCCTTCCTTGGAAATGATGAGGTAAACCATGCAGTGTCTGTAAAATGGATTAATCTAAATGGCAACAAATATATACGGGAAAAGTCATTATTTGTGAATAATGTTAATTCTGATCTGCCAGAATTTGGACTTTTAAAAAATATCTATGTGATTAATTCATCATTGTTTTGTTTTGAGTTCATACAGTACAACACCATTTGTTATAATAGAGATTATATGGCATATCAAATAGAGATCCCAAACTTGGCACAAGCAACTGAACTGATATCGGTCGATAACCTTGTAGATTTCACTCCGTATTACAGCTTTACTCACAAGGATATGGTCTATGTCCCAATGAAATATTACCTCGGGGATGTGATTGGGCTACACAAAGCCTCATCTGATGTATTGTAAAAGGCACACTGTTATTCTGTTATTAAAACAGCTGTGGCTCATATACAGTCATGGAAATTCTGCAAAAAGTTATTGAAATGTTATGAAATTAATTTGGTAAAAAGATAGTGGGCAACACAGAACTGTTTAATACCTTTTTCCAAATCAGTCAAACTGTATTGTCATGTTTGTCTTGTTAATAATGACAATAAATGAAAAATAAAATAATAAATTGCTGTCATTTCTTAAGATTCTTAAATTGAGAAGTTGTACAAGTGGTCTCAATCTTAAAATAAGGAACATAATCTTGTTCCTTTGCTGGGATAATTTGCAACATATGTCCATACCTTGTTACTAGTTAAATTGAGCTTGATATTAGCTAGTAAATCTTATTAAGAAAATAAGACTATTTTTCTGATGTGAAAAATGCTTGGCAAGATTCTTCTTCTTATTAGACTAAAAATAGGACTAATTTTCTTGAAAAAGGGCTTTTTTTTCTTTCTTAAAAATCTGTTTTTGCAGTGTAGGACCTTAATTGGTCCACCATGTGACAAAATGTCATTGGCTGGGTAATTTCCTGTGTGCCCTATTTAAAGCTTTGTAATCAGGCATTTGGAGAGACGATTTATGTGGGGTCCTTACCATGTGTGTGACAATTGTTGTAGGTGGTTGGATGTGTCATGATGTTATGTTTGACAACACTGCATTTTTTTTATTTATTTTTTTATAGAAAATGCTTAAATTCATTGTATGATGTAATGATTCTAAAAGTGTACCTATATATTCCCTAGGGAAAGCAAGTTGTGGGCTGGTGTTCTGTCAGCATGTGTCTGTCATATATGAAGCAACTTCATTGAGCTTTAAATGCAGGCTGGTGGTAAATGAGAACTAACTCCAGGTTTCTGTCTCTTCAGATAATCGCTATGCCTGCCGCTGTTCTTTTCCTTGTTTGTTTAAGACAACGTTCATTTTGACATCTTTCGTTAAAGTCACTTCCCAGCTGGAGATTCAGTTTGATTAGATTAGATTAGATTCAACTTTATTGTCATTGTGCAGAGTACAAGTACAGAGACAACAGTTAGTGTCTAACCAGAAGTGCAAAAAAGCTGAAAAGTGCAGTGTGAACAGTATATACAGATAGTGCAGTATATGAGCAGTATAGTAGTGCAGTATAGTATAAGTAGTGCAGTGTAAGCAGTATCTGAATTAGTATTATTAGAATTGATAGTGACAACTTTAATTTTAATGAACATTTTAAACTTTATAACTCAACCTGCTTTATTGAGAATCCTAGAAGTGAGGTTGATATACCGGTGACGGTTATCCTACTGGTATTGCAGTGTGCAGTGAATTCCCAAAGTCTTCCATCCCTCACTTGTGCTTTTATGCTACTGGTGCAACTGTGGGAATGTTTGAAAACCGCGTCCATTGAAAAGGAAACACCATTGCTCTACATGCTATTCTATATTTCAAAATAGAGTAAAACCATCTTCTATCATTTATTTGGTAGGCCTGTGTTTGGGAAACCCAGAGCATTACGGAGCTCCTGCATTGACCAAAGGGTGGCGTTGCTGAGCATGAATGTTAATTGACATTCTGTTTGATATGCCCTAATGATCACATCTCCAGTATTCCAAGAAAACAATGTTCTGAATGTATTATCAAGTACATATCACTTTGATCTCTTACCAGTCCATTTGACACCCCCAACTGAAACAGAACAAGTGGAAAAAATCACATTCAACATCTGACCCTGAAAGAGCCACACCATTTATTTAAAAAAAATATATATATATTATATTAATTACTCTATTGGATTAATGTGAGCTCATGTTCAATTTTCCCCTCGGATACCGCGTTACGCCCCGGTTTCATTCTTTGTCGGCAGAATTAATCTAATAGGGAGAAAGTGGTTATTAGGTCACAATGCAGCCTGAGAGAGATTTTCAGTCAGGCACTGTTTAGGAGCAACCTGAACAAGGCCCTGCTGTACCATTCTGTCTTCTAAATCCTCTTGTGTAGCTGTTTTTGAATAAAAACCCACTCTTGTTCCCCATCCAATTCCCCCCAATGTGAATGGAGTTGTAATATGTTCATACTATGATGGCCATTAAGAGTAATCTCACCTCTGTGTTGGAAATGTGGAAATTATCATGGGTGCCTTTACTATCAAGAAGTGTGTGTGTGTGTGTGTGTGTGTGTGTGTGTGTGTGTGTGTGTGTGTGTGTGTGTGTGTGTGTGTGTTTATTGATGATAGTCCATAAGCATCTCTCAACTGGATTCCTTTGGAAAGACTCTGTAACCTCCTATAATAAGGGCAATTATTGCATTACCAGGTTTGTGGTGAGAAAGCCATTAAATGGTGAGGTGAACAGTTCAGGTGTACAAGACAGTGTCATAGAGTATACAGGTACAACCTTGATCCATGGACATAATGTAGTCATTAGACACTGCAGGTCTTGAATATGAAATACAGAACTATTCAGAAATATGAATGTGGGGGGACATGCAGCGTTCGGCCTGTAGATGGTGCTACAGGACCGTGGCCAAGGTGCGGAACCGAGGCTTTGTCGCACACCTGTTGCGAATGAAGCCTCGTTAACGAATGGTTTAAGATGTGTGTGCCTCTGCTTTGGGGAAAAGAAGGCTGAAAAGCTACGACTGAAAAGTCGCCCAGGACCGGAAAAAGGAACATTCTAAATAAACGGGTTTTATTTCTCTTATCACTACCACCGAGTCCGCCTCTGTGTTAAGGACCTTGTTACAATGAAACATTCATTTATCACTGAAAATACAGTCTTTCAGGGACGGTCGGCATTTCGTACAATAGACTGCATGAAAAATACATGAGTTTCTGATGCCCAAAGATCTCCAACCAAGGTTTCTGAGGCACAGAGTACAGAAGTCAGCAGAGGAGCGAGGTCAATAGCAGGGGAGAAAATGAGAGAGAAAAGAACAAGTGGGGGTGGGAGAGAGAGGCAGAGGGAGAGAGACAGAGAGAGAGAGACTGGGGCAGAGGAGACAGACACACATACAGTGTACACAGATAGAGAGAGATAGAGGGAGAGAGACAGAGGGAGGGGAGAAAGATACAGGGGAGAGACACACACACAATGTACACAGACAGAGAGAGAGAATTCAATAAGTCAATTTGAATTACCCAGTACTGTACCACAGCAGCAGGTAATATCACATTCCTTCGCCAACGCAGCGTTGCTTAGCTCATTTCGGGTTTAACTCCCAATTAGAATGAAATCTAACTTAATGCACCATCGCTGGCACTACACATGGTTGATTACATGCTGTGATCAGCTAATGAAATGAGGGGAGAGGTAAAAAGGCCAGTTAGGGGAACTGACTCCTGAATTATACATGATATTAATTATATCTTGTGGCTTTGTTATATTAATTATATCTTGAGGAGGGTTTTTTGGTTGAGTTGACTTCATTCCCTTTGGATCCTGGATTTCGTCCTCATCCTGCTACGCTGCTGTTGGAGGAGCTGTGCGGAGCGTGGACTGGCGAGCCATTTCCAACGTCCCTTTTGTTGATTTTGATCTCCGTGAGAAAAGGAGAGACACTGTGCATTGTGCCATCTGGATTTCGGTAGGACAGATCCTTTGATGACCTGCTGACACACACTTGAACCACTGGACGGACCCTGGTCCATTGACTGAGACTAAGTAATCACGAATCTCCTCAACCTCCATCTGAAAGAGCTGGATCTAAGCTCGAATGAACTAGAAGATTCCTTAAATGGAGTGTCCTTAATTGCTCATGGACTGGGATATCTCCAGGAAAGACTAAATACACTAAAGTAAGTTTTGAACCAGTCAACCTTTCATCAGAAAGTAATCACTTATGCTAACCACTGAGATTAAGTAATGCTACCCCCTCCCCCCTCCAGTATTGTATGCTGTGATTCTGTGTTAAAAGAGTAATACTTTCCTCTCCATCTATTTGTAGGCTCTCGCAGTGCAAGGTCCTCTGCTACTCTGGCTAGATCTCTGATAAAGTTTAGCAGTTGTGACTTGTGCACCGAACTGGATTTAAGCATTAATAACCTAGGTGATCAATCAACTCATTGGTACACTGATGCAAGTTGACCAAGCAAGTGTGGCGTGAGTATTAAATTCACCCTGTAACTGAGTATTTCACATATTAAATTAAGTTTAAGCTTCCAGTATGTATATTTGAGCTTTAAAATAGTGCCCAGTGGCCATGATATATCGGTAGCGATTAAGGAATGATATCACGTGATAAAAAACATTTAGTGAAGAGCACTGTTTTAGTTCAAACAAAGAGCTTTATAAAAACTTGGAAACGTGCAGATCTGGCGTCCCGTTGGCACCCTTCGATAGCTCAGTTGGTAGAGCGGAGGACTGTAGGTTCTATAGCAGTAATCCTTAGGTCGCTGGTTCAAATCCGGCTTGAAGGAGGAGCAGTTTTTTTTTTCTTTTTTGTGAATTTTAACAAGGTGTCGTTCAAGGACTCCAGTGAACGAGGGTTGTGTCTCCACAAAATTCGTTCCCTGACCGGGAATCGAACCCGGGCCGCGGCGGTGAGAGCGCCGAATCCTAACCACTAGACCACCAGGGAGAGACTGTTGCCCTGCATCTGTGATGAGGTGTCCTTGTCTAAACAGTCTTCCAAGTGTGCTGACTCAGCACAGCCATGACGGTCAACAACGTCCTCTACCATGCTGTCGCTATGTGTTCCAAAAATCCCTGCAGTTGCCCGTTGGGGATGTAGCTCAGTGGTAGAGCGCATGCTTTGCATGTATGAGGTCCAGGGTTCAATCCCCTGCATCTCCAAGATACGGCCTCCCTTTTGGGCAGAGGCACATTCTGCATTCAACACTGACCCTCTAAGTTGGAAACGTGCAGATCTGGCAGGCCCAATCAATGAACATGACAATGAGTTCACTGTACTCCAATGGCCTCCACAGTCACCAGATCTCAATCCAATAGGGCACCTTTGGGATGTGGTGGAACGGGAGAATCGCATCATGGATGTGCAGCCGACAAATCTGCAGCAACTGCGTGATGCTATCATGTCAACGGAGGGATGTTTCCAGCACCTTGATGAATCTATGGCACAAAGAATTAAGGCAGTTCTGAAAGCAAAAGGGGGTCCAACCCAGTACTAGCAAGGTGTACCTAATAAAGTGGCCAGTGAGTGTATAACTTTGGTTTACAATTATCAAAGGTCCTCATGAAGTGTTAATGTAATTGTCCTTTTCATGAATTCATGAATTGAACCATGGCCTCCCGCATGGCAGGCGAGAATTCTATCACTGTCCCACCAATGTTTACATGTCAGCCGAATTTGGCCTTGAAGAATGGATATTTACATATATCGGTGGTTTCCAACGGCCGTAAAGAAGTGTTCATGCATTGGCTGGGAATCGAACCCCGTCCTCCCGCGTGGCAGGCGAGAATTCTACCACTGAACCACCAATGCTTAGATGTCAGCAAGGATAGAGAATGAATGGGGAATTTTGAGTGAGTTTAAGACTTAACTTTAGCGCGAGACCGTGGTTCAATTCCCCAACTGATCAATTAAAACTTGGTTGTATGTCTTTGAACCAAAAGAAAAGTTGATCATCGAAGGGTGTGTAGTTTCCGTAGTGTAGTGGTCATCACGTTCGCCTCACACGCGAAAGGTCCCCGGTTCGAAACCGGGCGGAAACACATTTATTCTCACCATTCCAGGACCATGGCGCTTTCTCTCTGTAGCCGTAACATTATTGTAGTGAGATAATTGTGTGAAATGAAAACTGTCAATAACCAGTTCACAAAACATAGCTAGTTTGGCTTGAAACACCAGGTGAGCAAAGGATTTAGGCAAAAAGTGTTTGTGCACAGGCTGGGAATCGAGCCCAGGCCTTCCAAACCACCTCCTCTGCCCATGTTGGTCATCGAACCCAGACCTCCCATACCACCTCCTCGTTAGTATAGTGGTCAGTATCCCTGCCTGTAACGTGGGAAACCGGGGTTCATTTCCCCGACGGGGAGAGCTACTTATTTCTTGCAGCTCTAATTCAAGCAAAGCAGTCCAAAGGTAGTGAAACGGAGTTGTTAGCTAAATATGTAGCACAAATAGACCTTCTAACTTGGAAACGTGCAGATCTGGCGGTCCCGTTGGCAACCTTCGATAGCTCAGTTGGTAGAGCGGAGGACTGTAGGTTCTATAGCAGTAATCCTTAGGTCGCTGGTTCAAATCCGGCTTGAAGGAGAAGCCTTTTTTTTTTCTTCTTTTTTGTGAGTTTTAACAAGGTGTCGTTCAAGGACTCCAGCGAACGAGGGTTGTGTCTCGTAGCATTTGTTAATGACCTAATTGTGTTGCAGTGAGTTGTGTTTAAACATTGATGGAAAATATGTGTATTATTGCGAGTGTCTTTTCCTTTCCTATACGCTTTTTAGAGATTTGCAGAAAATTCAGTGGACTATAACAAATGCTACATTGAAATAAACAGTTATAATTCAAAACAATATAAAAACTCTGTCCTCATTAACTGTGTGAGAAAACAGGTCTTTATGTTTCTGGTAATATTGGGGCAACAATTTGATTCAGCAGAATAGTGCTGAGTAGAACAAATTCAGAATACTTTACAATACTTCAGTATGGTGTTTATTTTAGTGTGATTTTACCAAAGGTTTTGAGAAAACTATAACTACAGTATGGCAATGGCAGTCAATTTTCTCAAAGAAATGTGAATACTGTTGTTGAACAACGTGATTTCAAACTGTAAAAGAGCACAGTGGGTTGTAATGCAAGTCAACATCGTGTTTGACAGTGTAATGAAAGGTGAATATGTTTGGGAGAGAGGAGTGAAGGGTTATTTCACAATGAGGATGTTTGTAGTTTTCATTACTGCATGTATTCAGTGTTAAAACTGGAATGGGAGACTGTACACTGTACTATAATGATCAGACCTTTGTTTCTTTCTCTTATGGACTGCATCACTCGCTATTAGCAATGTGTCAAATTGATTGAATAAAACTCAGATAAAAGATTTATATTTGAAAATAGATTTTGTTTTTACTGAAATAAACACAAAAAACCTGTGAGCTGCCTCCTACACACTGGGCAGCACACCCTGACTTTCCACAGATGGTAGGGCATCCACGCCAGGAGCTTGTGGGTGAAAAAGTGCTCGAGTGTTGGGGCCTGGTTATAAATGAGCACTGGTACCGGTGGCTCGTACCAGAGCTTCAAGTTCGGCCGCAGCCTCTGGTTCTCCCACAGAGTGGATGCAATCCATCGCTGGTCTTTCTGTGGAATGGTCTTCTTCATCTCTGCCGGCAGCCAGAATGAATCAGGGGCCTGGTGTTGCGTTTCCAACACTCTTCCTACTTTTCCATTCATCTCATCAACTTCCCAAGCAAGGGTTGGGGAGGAACATTGTGTGAAATTGTATTCAGTGTGTAATTCAGAGGACCTTGTGGCCCAACGGTAGCACGTCTCACTCCCGATCAGAAGGCTGCATGTTCGTATCATGCTTGGTCAGGATGTTTTGATTGTGAGCATGGAAGCCTTTGTCCAGCAGGAGGAAAAAAAGGACTTGAATCCTAGTCCCTCAGATTAAAAGCCTGATGCTTTACCAACTGAGCTATGCAGACACTTGCAGTAAAAGTGATCACATGGTGTTCTGTTTCCAACTGTTGCATTCATCTCATCAACTTCCCAAACTTGGTTTTGGGATTCACATTGCCTGAAATGATAGTAACACTGCAAGGACCTTGTGGCGCAACGGTAGCGCGTCTGACTCCAGATCAGAAGGCTGCGTGTTCAAATCACGTCAGGGTCAGGGAGTTTTAGTTGTGAGCATGTAAGCCTCTGTCCCCAAACGGGAAGCGAAAGTGCATTGTTAAGATATAGAAATGTAGGGTGCCCAATCTCATACCATTGTTGGAGTAGATCCTGCAGTGGAACGCAGCTTCTTCCGAACAGGGACTTGAACCTCTCTTACCATTGTTGGAGTAGATCCTGCAGTGAAACGCAGCTTCTTCCGAACAGGGACTTGAACCCTGGACCCTCAGACTAGAAGTCTGATGCTCTACCGACTGCACCAAAGCTGTGGAACAATAGTCTGTTTAGGGGGGGAAGAGGGTGTGAAAAAGGGGAAGAAGAAAAAGGAGAAACAAAATGAGAAAAGAGGGAAAAGAAAGAGAGAGAGAGAAATTGAGGCTTCTCTTCCATTATCTACTAGTTTATTTGTCAGTATGTATTCTAAACGATGGAGGCAGAGAGAAAGGGGAGATGGTACTAATATAGGTGGAGGCAGGGCTGGAGGGGGACATGGGTCGTACAAGGGAAGGGGTCCTCATAGAGGCCGTAGCAGGGACGGACAGGGACTAGGATACAGGGGAAGGGGACTCATGGAGGCTGTAGCAGGGCTGGAGGGGGACTTGGGTACAGAGGAGGGGGTCCTCATGGAGACCGTAGCACTGCTGGCAGTACCAGCAGAGGTAGTAACAGGGCTGGACAGAGACTGTGAGGGAGAGGAAAGGTAGAGTACACCAGGAGAGTATATTGTGATTGTGCATGTATCTATGTGATTGTAGGCATAAGCCACATTAGTCACACACGAGTTACACTAATAACACAGAGATATTAAGACGAACAAATCCATGTAATACCTCAACAGGCTTCCTAGTCACAAGGTTTGGTTTGGCTGCAGCACCAGAAGCCCCTCCAAATCGGGGTTGATGAAACTGAAGAGAAGAATGGCAAGTGAAATTGGTCAGAATAAAATGATGACAAAACAGTGCTTCGATAAAATAGATGGATAACGTTTGGCAAAATGTTATGGAAATATTTACCATTCACACAGTCAATGTAGGCCACAGAAGACTCTGCACAGGCTTGGCAGGGACTGAGGCTGTGGTCTCTGCAGGGGCCATGGCACGAGATGGAGCTGGACCCTGGATCATGGCAGCAGCAGGCACTGAGGCAGATATGGGTGCCAGGGGAACACTGGCTGGCTGCTGAAGACATACAGATACAACTGTATCAATTATCAATACTACTGATAATGGGATCCTTTTTCAGCATGACCAATAGTTACATCTGATGTCCCTTCATTACCTTCTGGGAGTGAAATCCACAGACACAGCTCTGGCCCACCAAACAGCAATGTCTGGCCGCGTATCTGCAATGGACATTTCTCAATCTGTAACCAAATGGTATGCTCAATGTCGTGGCATTTTCAACATAGCTTATATCTGTTTAATTTGTTGGTGTATTTCACGGACAAAATGTACCTGCTGGTGAAAGGCTAAATGAAAGAAGCTGTTGTACGAGG
>NC_139654.1:49723174-49725674 GCF_951799395.1 Argentina silus
TATCTGTGCAGATCCATAAGTGTTTTACCCGATTGGAGGGTTTCTCATAACCTTGACAAGATATCCATCGCCACAGGACCAACTCCATCCAGTGAAGGATTCCATTCTGTAATGGTTGAGCAAGGTTCCATGGTGTAATGGTTAGCACTTTGGACTTTGAATCCATTGATCTGAGTTCAAATTTCGGAGGAACCTCTGGCAACAGCCTGTTTCTTAAAAACACTGCCAAAAAACATAGAGATTCAACCCGACAAAGACACGTTTGTTGTTTTTGTGCTCTGAAGTGAAAGGAATGCAAGAGACATTGTGCAGGTAAGAGAAATACTTCTTCAGGCCATGAGATGCTAGGAATAAAAGCCATCCTCCCCGTCGGGGAATCGAACCCCGGTCTCCCGCGTGACAGGCGGGGATACTCACCACTATACTAACGAGGAGCTGTTTACCCAGAAATTCCACACATTTCAAAAAGATATTGTTTTGAGAATTAAAAAGAGAAAAAAAAATACCTTGACTGACCGAAGGGATTCTTTCGGATTACCTTGACTTCATAGGTGAGCTCAGTGGATCACTTTCTTCTAGCCAAGGGTTCCATGGTCTAATGGTTAGCCCTCAGAACTCTGAATCCTGGGATCTGAGTTCAAATCTCAGTGGAACCTGTGGACATATCATGTTTCTTTAAAAGAACAGTATCTGTGCAGGTCCAAAAGTGTTTTGCCTGATTGGAGGGTTTCTCATAACCATGACAAGGTATTCATTGCCACAAGAACAACTCCACTCTGGTGGGACTTGAACCCACAACCTTTGCTTCCCTACCACTGAGAAGCCTAGAAGTCCAATGTGCTATAAGCGCTAAAACTGTTAAAAATAATAATAAAGCAGAGCTTGAAGATGGATTTTGCTGTGAGTGCAAGAAGAAATGGAAGGCACCGCTGGGATTCGAACCCAGGATCTCCTGTTTACTAGACAGGCACTTTGACCAACTAAGCCACAGCGCTTGCACAGAGTCTTCACAACCCATTTGTCAGTAAACTTGCAAATCCAAATCAGATTCGATGGGGAAGCCCATCCTGGCAAACCAGAGACGATTTGACAGTGGGGAGAGTCTATCAAAACCAGGACGTCCCTGGGTGGGCTCGAAACACCAGCCTTCCGGTTAACAGCCGAACGCGCTAACCAATTGCGACACAGAGACCTGCAGAAGTTGCCTCTCAATGGCAAAACATTTTTTTAGAAGAACGGCAGCAAAAGGAAAGAAGACGATAAGGCTGTTTCAAAATAAACCCTGCCAGAGGTCATCTGTACAGTGGAACCTCGAGATACGAATTTAATCCGTTCCGAGACTTCCTTCGTAAGTCAAAACATTCGTATCTCAAATAAAAAAAAAAAAAGGGTTCGTGTGCAGGCGGCTGCCAGTTCTCGCGCGCGGCTGCCACTTCTCGTGAAAAAAAAGGATTCGTATCTCAAATTTTCAACCGTATCTCAGAGCACAAATTTTACGAAATTTCAAATCGTAACTCAAAACATTCGTAGATTGGGGCATTCGTATCTCGAGGTTCCACTGTATTAAGAAGAAAACAGAATCAAGCGACTCTGGTGGGACTCGAACACACAACCTTTGAATCCCTACCACTGAGAAGCCTAGAAGTCCAATGCGCTATCCATTGCGCCACAGAGCCTGAGTGAAAGTAGAAATGTAATCTCTCCCCTGTAACCAAAAAGTCTAAAACTGTTAAAAATAATAATAAAGCAGGGCTTGAAGATGGATTTTGCTGTGAGTGCAAGCAGAAATCTGAGGCACCGCTGGGATTCGAACCCAGGATCTCCTGTTTACTAGACAGGCACTTTGACCAACTAAGCCACAGCGCCTGCAAAGACTCTTCACAACCCATTTGTCAGTAAACTTGCGAAGCCAAATGAGATTCGATGGAGGAAGCCCATCCTGGCACACTAGAGACGATTTGACAGTGGGAAGAGTCTATCAAAATCAGGACGTCCCTGGGTGGGCTCGAACCACCAGCCTTCCGGTCAACAGCCGAACGCGCTAACCAATTGCGCCACAGAGACCTGCAGAAGTTGCCTCCAATGGCAAAACATTTTTTTAGAACAACGGCAGCAAAAGGAAAGAAGACGAGAAGGCTGTTTCAAAATAAACCCTGCTAGAGGTCACCTGTATTAAGAAGCAAACAGAATCAAGCGACTCTGGTGGGACTCAAACCCAAGGTCGTCCAAGCTGACAAAGAACCATGGCTGTGCGACAAGGATGGGATTCGAACCCACGCGTGCAGAGCACAATGGATTAGCAGTCCATCGCCTTAACCACTCGGCCACCTCGTCCTACGCTCCTGTTGGCCCGCTAGCCCTTTCCACCGGATAATTAAAGTCAGGACGTGAGGAAAGGCTTTTTAACAGTGGAATTTTGCTGCTACCTGGGGAAACATTTGTTGAACCTTTGAGCCAAAGGACTTTCATTTGGCGGACCCAGCTTGTGAAAGGTTTCGTC
>NC_139654.1:49748174-49790674 GCF_951799395.1 Argentina silus
TTTGGTGCTCATAAATAGATAATTATCAACTGCTTGCTAGGTTGTACTCTTCAGTTTTAGATTTACTTTAAAGTGAGAAACTAGATATGTTAGAATTATATATGCACAATTTGTTGAGAGAGACAGAGAACTGACAAATGTTTTCCTTTTTTCATAGGAGGTGTCATGACTTCAGTCAGGGCACAGAGCTAAGGGAGCTTTATCTGGCTGAAGTGGTAAGGATTATAGCATCGTAGGCCAACATACTGTTTATATTCAATGAGAATCACAAACATGGTGGTGAGTTTATTCTTGACCAGTAAGCACTGTTGAAACTGACATCATATGTTTTACAGGCCTGGACTGCACGGAGGCTCCTCCGTCTAGACAAGATGGAGAAGGAGCTCCAGAAAGAACAGCGCCTCTCAAGGCAGTTCTACACAACAGTATGTATGACAACATCCTGTTGTGTTCTATATGAACACCAGAAAGGCCTTGGTTGAGTTGATTTAACTCTCTCTCACTCCCCCCCCCCCCCTCTCTCTCTCTCCCTCTCCTATGAAGATAACCACTGAGGGACTGCAGCTTTTTTTAGAAAAGTTCCGCCCGGCAGCAGAGACAACTGCTCACAAAATCCTCCTCCCCGTCTTCTCTGGATTCCCAGCCTCCATCACAGCTGGGCCCAAGAGGGGCAACAGGCGCGGGAGGAGAGGCCCTGTTCACTCTGCGAAGAGGGAGGAGTTGTCCATCCCTCTGCAGGCGTTCCTCGGCTCTGCCAGAGATGACCTCATCCCAGAGGTGGTGAGGATATCACTGAAGCACCTACTAGAGGACGGACCAGGGCCAATGCCAAACAGGCAGTCAGATAGGGCCAAGGCGGAGGCCAGAAAACGTGCTGCCGTCGAGGACATCTATGGCCTGGTAGCCCAAGCTGCGTCAAAGTACTTGAGGCAATTTGGTGATGTCCCCGTGGCACGTCTCACTGCATTAAGTAAGGATGTGTCACGGGACATGGTGCGGGCCATATTTATGAAGTTTGAGGAGGCATCAAACAACTTCAGCCTCCTCGGCTTTGATGGCGCCCCCTTCGATGCCAGGGCGGTGGTCCGGGACGCAATCAGTGAGATGGCATTTAAAAAGAAGATGGCCTCCTCCCACCTCGTCCCTGACCACCTTGAGGGTCTGTACAGGGTGGTAGTACAGATTGTCAAGGAGACCATTGTCCGCCGAGGTCCAAGGGTCGAGGTAACCAACATTCTCTGCTCCTTCCCCTGGATTGAGGCAGTAGAGGAGGTCAGTCATGGACTTATCGACCATTCTCAAGTCTGCATGCTCGTCCAGAACATCCTGACTGAGATGGAGCAGATTACAGGCTCTGGCCTCCGGGTAGCAATAGCTCATGGAGGTGTGGAGACCTACCTCAAGTGTCTGGTGGGGCTTCAGCTAACTAAGACATGTGTGGGCCTTAACAATACTACTGGACCACTCCTGGCCACTGTGGTAAGATATAAAAGCCATCTGAAATGCTCTGCTTGATTTTGTTTAATTCTAGTCCAATATATTTTGTTATATGCTTTCAGACTGTATTGACTGCTATGTGGTTATCACTTAAACTTGAACTCACTGGTGGAACAGCTAATTGGCTGATGGCTAAGTGATTGTTGGAATTAATATTCGGACAGTTCTTGTAAGGAAAAGGGATCACGTCGATTTACATTATGAAGGTGAAATTCAATCGTTTTTCCAACTCTTATACTGTTTTATTATCTTTGTTTACAGCCTGCTGAGCCGATCACACTTGTGAGCAGCACTGAGGCAGCTGAATGCTGTGGTGAGGGAGCAGAATGCTGCATCGTGGCAGATGAATGCACTGGTGGTGAGTACTTGGGGACAATACATTTTGTAGACAGTCTAATATATCATGATGAGAAAATAGGCTTATTCAACAGACACACTTTCAACATGTTTGATCTCTGTGTCAAAATAGCTACTTTGATGGATGGAGAGGGAGAGAGACAGGCACAGGAATGCCGCGGAGAACCTGCGGAATGCAGGAGCGAGGCGGCGGAATGCCGCAGAGAACCTGCGGATTGCAGGAGTGAGGCGGCGGAATGCCGCGGAGAAGGCGGCGGAATGCCGGCGGAGGAATGCGAGGCGGCGGAATGCCGCGGAGAACCTGCGGATTGCAGGAGCGAGGCGACAGAATGCCGTGGAGAACCTGCGGATTGCAGGAGCGGGGCGGCGGAATGCCGCGGAGAACCTGCGGATTGCAGGAGCGGGGCGGCGGAATGCCGCGGAGAACCTGCGGATTGCAGGAGCGGGGCGGCGGAATGCCGCAGAGAACCTGCGGATTGCAGGAGCGAGGCGGCAGAATGCCGCGGAGAAGGCGGCGGAATGCCGGCGGCGGAATGCCGCGGAGAACCTGCGGATTGCAGGAGTGAGGCGGCGGAATGCAGGAGCGAGGCGGCGGAATGCCGCGGAGAACCTGCGGATTGCAGGAGCGAGGCGGTGGAATGCCGCGGAGAAGGCGGCGAAATGCCGGCGGCGGAATGCCGCGGAGAACCTGCCGATTGCAGGAGCGAGGCGACAGAATGCCGCGTAGAAGGCGGCGGAATGCCAGCGGCAGAATGCGAGGCGGCGGAATGCCGCGTAGAACCTGCGGATTGCAGGAGCGAGGCGGCGGAATGCCGCGGAGAACCTGCGGAATGCAGGAGCGGGGCGGCGGAATGCCGCGGAGAACCTGCGGATTGCAGGAACGAGGCGGCGGAATGCCGCGGAGAACCTGCGGAATGCATGAGCGTGGCGGCGGAATGCCGCGGAGAACCTGCGGAATGCATGAGCGTGGCGGCGGAATGCCGCGGAGAACCTGCGGAATGCAGGAGCGGGGCGGCGGAACCTGCGGATTGCATGAGCGAGGAATGCAGGAGCGGGGCAGCGGAACCTGCGGATTGCAGGAGCGAGGCGGCGGAATGCCGCGGAGAACCTGCGGATTGCAGGAGCGAGGCGGCGGAATGCCGCGGAGAACCTGCGGAATGCAGGAGCGGGGCGGCGGAATGCCGCGGAGAACCTGCGGATTGCAGGAGCGGGGCGGCGGAATGCCGCGGAGAACCTGCAGATTGCAGGAACGAGGCGGCGGAATGCCGCGGAGAACCTGCGGAATGCATGAGCGTGGCGGCGTAATGCCGCGGAGAACCTGCGGATTGC
Source organism: Argentina silus (assembly GCF_951799395.1). Lineage (NCBI taxonomy): Eukaryota > Metazoa > Chordata > Actinopteri > Argentiniformes > Argentinidae > Argentina > Argentina silus. Next base: position 49,751,358 of record NC_139654.1, read on the forward strand.
AGGAGCGAGGTGGCGGAATGCTGCGGAGAACCTGCGGAATGCATGAGCGTGGCGGCGGAATGCCGCGGAGAACCTGCGGAATGCAGGAGCGGGGCGGCGGAACCTGCGGATTGCATGAGCGAGGAATGCAGGAGCGGGGCAGCGGAACCTGCGGATTGCATGAGCGAGGCGGTGGAATGCCGCGGAGAACCTGCGGATTGCAGCAGCGAGGCGGCGGAATGCTGGAGAGAACCTGCGGATTGCAGGAGCGAGGTGGCGGAATGCCGCGGAGAACCTGCGGAAAGCAGGAGCGAGGCGGCGGAATGCCGCGGAGAACCTGCGGATTGCAGGAGCGAGGCAGCGGAATGCCACGGAGAACCTGCGGATTGCAGCAGCAAGGCCGCGGAATTCCGCGGAGAACCTGCGGAAAGCAGGAGCGAGGCGGCGGAATGCTGCAGAGAACCTGCGGATTGCAGCTGCGAGGCGGCGGAATTCCGCGGAGAACCTGCGGAAAGCAGGAGCGAGGCGGCGGAATGCCGCGGAGAACCTGCAGAATGCAGGAGCGAGGCGGCGGAATGCCGCGGAGAACCTGCGGAATGCAGGAGCGAGGTGGCGGAATGCTGTGGAGAACCTGCGGAAAGCAGGAGCGAGGCGGCGGAATGCCGCGGAGAACCTGCGGAATGCAGGAGCGAGGCGGCGGAATGCCGCGGAGAACCTGCAGAATGCAGGAGAGAGTCACAGACATGCTGTGGAGAACCTGCAAAATGCAGCAGAGAGGCAGCTGAGAGCAGCAGTGGTACGTACTTGTGTGCTGATTAAATTAAGAAATGAGTCTTAATTCAAGACACACTTTTGACATGTTGCATCTCTGTGTCAAAACAGTTACTTTGATGGATGGAAAGGCATCTGAATGTTGCAGCGAGTCACAGAAATGCTGCGGAGAAGCTGCAGAATGCAGCAGAGAGGCAGCTGAGAGCAGCAGTGGTAAGTACTTGGTGCTGATTTAATTAAATGAGTCTTAATTCAACAGACACACTTTTGACATGTTACATCTCTGTTTCAAAACAGTGACTTGATCGATGGATAAACTAAGATCAATAAACTAAATATGTTTTTTTCTATTCTTTCAGATCCTGGAGATGGAATTCTCCTAAAGAAGAAGAAGAAGAAGAAGAAGGGACAAGTTCAAGGGTTCTTCAGGCGTCTAGGGAGGATCCTGACCTGCTCCACTGGCCTTCCCAAAGAAAAGTAAAATGAGCCCTTACCCCCAGCACAGAAGAAATTACCAAAAATAAACTAATATGGATTTTGATGATCAACATTGTGAATTTGTACATTTTTACAGAACATGCTAATTGCAATTCCGCAATTGATTACACTTGATAAGACAGGATTTTCTATTATCAATGGTACTAATCTGGTACAGATCCACTGCATCATCTTAATAACACACCAAGTTATTTCAGATATAGTATGTTGCATATTAATGTAGATCATTGGAGGCTGGTGGAGGTAGAAATCGGAGCACACGCTCATTGAAATGCATGGAATGGAGTAAGAAATGGTATCAAACACATGTGTTTGATGTATGTTTTATACCATTCTTTATTCCATGCATTACAATAAGCCCATCCTCTGATTTCCACCTCCACCTGATCAGGTTTTGATCAATGCTGTTCAGAGAATCCCTGTGGAATGGACCAAAAGACTGACCCTTACCCTGCCACTGGGGGGCGATAGTGGAGGCCTTACCCCATTACCCCCTCTGACTAAAACCCTTTTTTGAGTTTTTAATGAATGTTCTGAAAATAAGTTTACTATGAAACTGCTAGAAAATAAAATAGCCATGCAGAAACTGTGCAGAAACTGCCACATGCAGAACTGTGAACACTCCATACTACCTGCAGTGTTAAATTATTGTGTGACAAACAAACACATTTGAGAGATAAATATACTGTTTGAGTCTTGTCAGATTAAATGTGAAAGTTTTTGCATCACCTGCGTCACACACACACACACACACACACACACACACACACACACACACACACACACACACACACACACACACACACACCAGTGATGAGAGAGAAAATAGGATGTTTTTATTTGTGTTGTCTATTTATGAATTGTGAGCTGTAAACATCAGCTTGCAAATAAGCCTTCTGCCCTTTTCATTGTGTTCTGACTGAGAGACAGGATTATAGAGCTCTGCTTTATGGATGATACGCCCTTTACTGTGGAAAGTTATCCAAATGCTGCACGTTGGGTCTTGTAAAAGCAGGAGGAGCATTTAAAGAGTACCTATTGTAGCAGGTAGGACCTTAATTGGTCCACCATGTGACAAAATGTCATTGGCTGGGTAATTTCCTGTGTGCCCTATTTAAAGCTTTGTAATCAGGCATTTGGAGAGACGATTTACGTGTGGTCCTTACCATGTGTGTGACAATTGTTGTAGGTGGTTGGATGTGTCATGATGTTATGTTTGAGAACACTGTATTTTTTTTTTTTTTAATTATAGAAAATGCTTAAATTCATTGTATGATGTAATGATTCTAAAAGTGTAGCTATATATTCCCTAGGGAAAGCAAGTTGTGGGCTGGTGTTCTGTCAGCATGTGTCTGTCATATTTGAAGCAACTTCATTGAGCTTTAAATGCAGGCTGGTGGTAAATGAGAACTAACTCCAGGTTTCTGTCTCTTCAGATAATCGCTATGCCTGCCGCTGTTCTTTTCCTTGTTTGTTTAAGACAACGTTCATTTTGACATCTTTCGTTAAAGTCACTTCCCAGCTGGAGATTCAGTTTGATTAGATTAGATTAGATTCAACTTTATTGTCATTGTGCAGAGTACAAGTACAGAGACAACAGTTAGTGTCTAACCAGAAGTGCAAAAAAGCAGAAAAGTGCAGTGTGAACAGTATATACAGGTAGTGCAGTATATGAGCAGTATAGTAGTGCAGTATAGTATAAGTAGTGCAGTGTAAGCAGTATCTGAATTAGTATTATTAGAATTGATAGTGACAACTTTAATTTTAATGAACATTTTAAACTTTATAACTCAACCTGCTTTATTGAGAATCCTAGAAGTGAGGTTGATATACCAGTGACGGTTATCCTACTGGTATTGCAGTGTGCAGTGAATTCCCAAAGTCTTCCATCCCTCACTTGTGCTTTTATGCTACTGGTGCAACTGTGGGAATGTTTGAAAACCGCGTCCATTGAAAAGGAAACACCATTGCTCTACATGCTATTCTATATTTCAAAATAGAGTAAAACCATCTTCTATCATTTATTTGGTAGGCCTGCGTTTGGGAAACCCAGAGCATTACGGAGCTCCTGCATTGACCAAAGGGTGGCGTTGCTGAGCATGAATGTTAATTGACATTCTGTTTGATATGCCCTAATGATCACATCTCCAGTATTCCAAGAAAACAATGTTCTGAATGTATTATCAAGTACATATCACTTTGATCTCTTACCAGTCCATTTGACACCCCCAACTGAAACAGAACGAGTGGAAAAAATCACATTCAACATCTGACCCTGAAAGAGCCACACCATTTATTTAAAAATATATATATATATATTATATTAATTACTCCATTGGATTAATGTGAGCTCATGTTCAATTTTCCCCTCGGACACCGCGTTACGCCCCGGTTTCATTCTTTGTCGGCAGAATTATTCTAATAGGGAGAAAGTGGTTATTAGGTCACAATGCAGTCTGAGAGAGATTTTCAGTCAGGCACTGTTTAGGAGCAACCTGAACAAGGCCCTGCTGTGCCATTCTGTCTTCTAAATCCTCTTGTGTAACTGTTTTTGAATAAAAACCCACTCTTGTTCCCCATCCAATTCCCCCCAATGTGAATGGAGTTGTAATATGTTCATACTATGATGGCCATTAAGAGTAATCTCACCTCTGTGTTGGAAATGTGGAAATTATCATGGGTGCCTTTACTATCAAGAGGTGTGTGTGTTTGAGTGTGTGTGTGTGTGTGTGTGTGTGTGTGTGTGTGTGTGTGTGTGTGTGTGTGTGTGTGTGTGTGTGTGTGTGTGTGTGTGTGTGTGTTATTGATGATAGTCCATAAGCATCTCTCAACTGGATTCCTTTGGAAAGACTCTGTAACCTCCTATAATAAGGGCAATTATTGCATTACCAGGTTTGTGGTGAGAAAGCCATTAAATGGTGAGGTGAACAGTTCAGGTGTACAAGACAGTGTCATAGAGTATACATGTACAACCTTGATCCATGGACATAATGTAGTCATTAGACACTGCAGGTCTTGAATATGAAATACAGAACTATTCAGAAATATGAATGTGGGGGGACATGCAGCGTTCGGCCTGTAGAGGGTGCTACAGGACCGTGGTCAAAGTGCGGAACCGAGGCTTTGTCGCACACCTGTTGCGAATGAAGCCTCGTTAATGAATGGTTTAAGATGTGTGTGCCTCTGCTTTGGGGAAAAGAAGGCTGAAAAGCTACGACTGAAAAGTCGCCCAGGACCGGAAAAAGGAAGATTCTAAATAAACAGGTTTTATTTCTCTTATCACTACCACCGAGTCCGCCTCTGTGTTAAGGACCTTGTTACAATGAAACATTCATTTATCACTGAAAATACAGTCTTTCAGGGACGGTCGGCATTTCGTACAATAGACTGCATGAAAAATACATGAGTTTCTGATGCCCAAAGATCTCCAACCAAGGTTTCTGAGGCACAGAGTACAGAAGTCAGCAGAGGAGCGAGGTCAATAGCAGGGGAGAAAATTAGAGAGAAAAGAACAAGTGGAGGTGGGAGAGAGAGGCAGAGGGAGAGAGACAGAGAGAGAGAGACTGGGGCAGAGGAGACAGACACACATACAGTGTACACAGATAGAGAGAGAGAGAGAGAGAGAGACAGAGGGATGGGAGAAAGATACAGGGGAGAGACACACACACAATGTACACAGACAGAGAGAGAGAATTCAATAAGACAATTTGAATTACCCAGTACTGTACCACAGCAGCAGGTAATATCACATTCCTTCGCCAACGCAGCGTTGCTTAGCTCATTTCGGGTTTAACTCCCAATTAGAATGAAATCTAACTTAATGCACCATTGCTGGCACTACACATGGTTGATTACATGCTGTGATCAGCTAATGAAATGAGGGGAGAGGTAAAAAGGCCAGTTAGGGGAACTGACTCCTGAATTATACATGATATTAATTATATCTTGTGGCTTTGTTATATTAATTATATCTTGAGGAGGGTTTTTTGGTTGAGTTGACTTCATTCCCTTTGGATCCTGGATTTCGTCCTCATCCTGCTACGCTGCTGTTGGAGGAGTTGTGCGGAGCGTGGACTGGCGAGCCATTTCCAACGTCCCTTTTGTTGATTTTGATCTCCGTGAGAAAAGGAGAGACACTGTGCATTGTGCCATCTGGATTTCGGTAGGAGAGATCCTTTGATGACCTGCTGACACACACTTGAACCACTGGACGGACCCTGGTCCATTGACTGAGACTAAGTAATCACAAATCTCCTCAACCTCCATCTGAAAGAGCTGGATCTAAGCTCGAATGAACTAGAAGATTCCTTAAATGGAGTGTCCTTAATTGCTCATGGACTGGGATATCTCCAGGAAAGACTAAATACACTAAAGTAAGTTTTGAACCAGTCAACCTTTCATCAGAAAGTAATCACTTATGCTAACCACTGAGATTAAGTAATCCTCCCCCCTCCCCCCTCCAGTATTGTATGCTGTGATTCTGTGTTAAAAGAGTAATACTTTCCTCTCCATCTATTTGTAGGCTCTCGCAATGCAAGGTCCTCTGCTACTCTGGCTAGATCTCTGATAAAGTTTAGCAGTTGTGACTTGTGCACCGAACTGGATTTAAGCATTAATAACCTAGGTGATCAATCAACTCATTGGTACACTGATGCAAGTTGACCAAGCAAGTGTGGCGTGAGTATTAAATTCACCCTGTAACTGAGTATTTCACATATTAAATTAAGTTTAAGCTTCCAGTATGTATATTTGAGCTTTAAAATAGTGCCCAGTGGCCATGATATATCGGTAGCGATTAAGGAATGATATCACGTGATAAAAAACATTTAGTGAAGAGCACTGTTTTAGTTCAAACAAAGAGCTTTATAAAATCTGGTGTGAAGGTTGAGTACTGGCGTTTACGTATCTATTTTACGTTTTGTTTGTTTACAAGTACATGCACATTATGCCGCTATCTATGTACATTTTCAAATTGTCAGTTTGACCAAAAAGGGCAACAAAGCACAAAACTACATGCTTTTTAAGTGAAATATTTAAGAGTGCCATTTTCTTCACCAGGACTTACCAATGTAACCTGAGCTTGTACTACTGTAGCCTTACGGGGGGATGCTGCAAACAGCTGGCTGCATTTCTAGGAGCCGAAACCTGCTTGACTCGGCTGAACATGAGTAGCAGCAAATTGCTGAATTCAGGCGTGATGCTGTTCTGCGAAGGCCTGAGGTCACAGTGGTGTTATCTGCAGGAACTGAAGTATGTCTACCTCAGAGATTAGCTTATCTATCTCTTATTCCAGTAGCAAGATCATTCAAGTGTGCATTTATAATATATTCATGTTGCATGGATTTGGTTTCTGCTTTGTAATGTGTAAACATAATAATGTCTCCCCTTTTATTCTAGTCTTGCAAACTGTGGAATCACTGAGGAAGGCTGTGCTGCTCTGGCTTCTTCACTGAATGCAAACCTCTCTATCTCGGAATGCCTGAGAGAGCTAGATCTGAGCAGGAATCCCCTAACAGACTCAGGAGTCAACCAGCTCGCTGCAGCACTGAAGAATCCATCCTGTCTAATAGATACACTCAGGTGAAAACTAGAACCAGTACTACCATATCAGAAAAATTTGTACTGTATAACTTTACATGCAACATTGTATTAATATGCTTTTCATGGGCAGTTTGCGTCAAGGGATGTATTCATACCGAAAAGTGGGTTACAAAGTGCTTTGGCTCAATGCTTCAACAGATGTTGCCCCAGGTCTCAGTAAAATTCCAAGGTCAAAAACCCTTTCTTTTAAATTTTTTTACATTTATGGCATTTAGCAGACGCCTTTATCTAAAGCGACTTACAACAATACATTTGTTTAAGTAAGTGAATCATCTATCCAACAGTCATCATAAGACAAAGTAATCAATGCTCACACCAAGGGCCATCGGCAGTCGTAATGCCAGTAGGCTAATTATTATTTTTTTTAAATATATTTTATTAGCAGGAGAGAACTTGCACAGGGGGGAAGCGGGGAGAAGAGGTCTCGGGGTTGGGGTTAGGGTTAGTATAGGGGGGGTAGTGAGGGTGAAGCGGTCTTTAGGAGGGACTGTTAAGATGGAGCCTGAAGAGATGGGTTTTCAATCTAGGGCAGAAGATCGGAAGTGACTCTTCAGTCCTGACCGTTGTGGGAAGCTCATTCCACCAGCGGGGCACCAGGACAGTGAAAAGCTGTGACCGAGTAGTGCGGCCACTGCATCCACGTAGAGGCGACGGTTCCAGGTGGGCAGCCGAAGTGGAAGAGCGGAGTTATCTTGCAGGGGTTTGGGGGCTAACCATTGCTTGCAAGTAGGGAGGGGCTGTTCCCTTTGCCGCCCGGTAGGCAAGCACCAGGGTCTTGAATTTGATGCGAGCTGCTACCGGGAGCCAGTGGAGGATGCAGAGGAGGGGCATGACATGGGAGAATTTGGGGAGATTGAACACCAGACGAGCGGCAGCGTTTTGGATGAGCTGCAGAGGCCTGATGGAGGAGGCGGTGAGTCCAGCCAAGAGTGCATTGCAGTAGTCAAGGCGAGAGATTACAAGTGTTTGGATTAAAAGTTGTGCTGCTTCTCTGGTGAGGAATGGACGTATCCTTCTGATGTTGTAGACAAAGAATCTACAGGAGCGTGCTGTCGCTGTGATGTACGCCACACAGGATAAGTGGTTGTCAAGGATCACCCCAAGGTTCTTGGCTGTATGAGAGGAGGTCACAGTAGAGTTTTATACTGTGATGGAGAAGTCTTGGAGAGGGCAGGCTTTCCCTGGGAGGAAGAGCAGCTCAGTCTTGTCAAGGTTGAGCTTGAGGTGGTGGGCTGACAGCCACCAAGACATGCCGAGACGCGTGTTGCCACCTGTGAGTCAGAAGTGGGGAAAGAGAGAAAAAGCTGAGTGTCATCTGCGTAGGTGTGGTAGGAGAAACCATGTGAAGAAATTACCGAGCCGAGAGTTTTGGTATAGAGAGAGAACAGTAAAGGCCCAAAGACAGAGCCCTGAGGGACACCAGTGGTGAGGGGTCACCTGGTAGGAGCGACCGGCAAGGTAGGATGCAAACCAGGAGAGTGCAGAGCCAGAGATGCCCAATTCTGAGAGGGTGGAGAGAAGGATCGGGTGGTTTACTGTGTCAAATGCAGCAGACAGGAATGAGAATAGAGGAGAGGGAGGAAGCTTGAGCAGAGTGGAGAGCCTCCGTGACAGCGAGGAGAGCAGTTTCAGTAGAGTGCCCAGCTTTAAAGCTGGATTGGTCAGGGTCAAGGAAGTTGTTTTGAAGGAGGTAGTTAGACAGTTGGTTAGAGACAGCACATTCAAGGGTTTTAGATAAGAAGGAGAGAAGGGATACCGGTCTGTAGTTATGGACAGCAGACTGGTCAAGAGTTGGTTTCTTGAGAAGAGGCTTGACTCTGGCTGTCTTGAAGGCAGCTGGGACAGATCCTGTGGATAGAGAGGAATTGATTAAGGTGTAAGGAACGGAAGGAGGTCTTTGGAGATGGATTGGAGAAAGGGGGAGGGGATAGGATTGAGGGGGCAGGTGGTTGCCCGCTTGGATGTGACCAGCTTTAGAACATCATCAGAGGAGAGGGGGGAGAAATCTGATAAACCAGAGACTGGGTGTTGCACAGTGGGTTTGGGAGGAGAGGTAGCATTGTTGGTGAGAGGTAGAGGGAAGGAGCTGCTAATGTTATCAACCTTCTTTTCAAAATAGGTGACAAAGTCATCGGCAGACAGAGAGGAGGGAGGAGGGGGAGGAGGAGGGTTGAGGAGTGAGGAAAATGTGGAGAACAGTTTCCTTGGGTCAGAGACAGAGGATTGAATTTTGGAATGGTAGTATAAGGCTTTAGCAGCTGATGCAGATGAGGTGTAGTTGAGTAGGAGAGAGAGATAAGGGTCTAGGTCATCAGGAAGGCCAGATTTTCTCCATTTCCTCTCAGCTGCCCAGAGCCCTATTCTACAACCTTGCAGGGTTTCAGACAGCCAGGGAGCGCGTGGAGTGGATGGTGCCGGCCTTGAGATCTGTGGACAGAGAGAGTCGAAGGATGAGGAAAAAGAGGACAGGAGGGTGGAGGAAGCTGCATCAGTAGATAGAAGAGAGAAGGATTCAACAGAGGGTAGGGTGGATAAGACAGAGGAAGAAAGAGCGGTGAGTGAGTGGGTGCGCAGGCCGCAACGAGAGGACACAGTGTGGGTAGAGACTGGTTGGGAGGGTGAGCATTTGAGAGGGAGGGAGAAGGATACAAAATGATGGTCCGAAACCGGAAGAGAAGTAACAGTGAGGTTTGAGGTATGGTAGGATCTTGTGAAGACAAGGTCAAGCTGATTGCCCGCCTTATGAGTGGGACGAGAGTGGGACTGAGTAAGGCCGAACGAACTCTATCATGAGCCATCTCGTCTAATTATCCAAATCTCCGTCCTCACACCTTGAGATGTATGGTCCTCTGTGATCACTGTCTTGTTGTTGCTTGAGGGAAACATATTGAATGTACGCTTTAATCACACTCACCAAGACCCAGGGGAGATAACTTAATGGCATAATAATAAGTAAATAATAAGTAGCTTTCAAGATTCAAATCACACTTTTTATGGACACGTGTTTGATACCATTCCTGATTCCGTTCCATGCATTGCAATGAGCCCCGTCCTCCGATTTCTATCTCCACCAGCCTTCTATTTCCATTTCTGAACTCCACCCAGAGTGTGTGTTGTGAATGTCTGTGGCTTAATATCTCTCTCTCTCTCTCTCTCTCTCTCTCTCTCTCTCTCTCTCTCTCTCTCTCTCTCTCTCTCTCTCTCTCTCTCTCTCTCTCTCTCTCTCTCTCTCTCTCTCTCTCTCTCTCTCTGTCTCTCGCCACCCTCCACACACTTGGCGACCACATATGCTTTGACCATGTTGGCACACACGTGTACAACGTTATTGGTATTTTGTATTAATTTGTATTATTTTGCTTGAGTCCTGTATGAAATGTATTGACCTTGTTGTGACCCAATGTACTTTGTTATTTTCCATTACATGACTGAGGAAAGAACCAAAACTGACTGCTTCTGTGATCTTACAATAGACGGAATGTGACCTTGGAACACTCCTAACCGTAGGCTGAGACATTGTGATAGTGGCTCACAAAGCCTACGCTTCTTTCCCAGCTTCTTTTCTATGTTATCAGCAAGCAGGTGCAAAACATGTTTACCACTAGACCTATGACGTACGAGCATTAGAGTAAAGGACGGTCCTCTCCTCAGCCACGGCATCAGTCTCTGAATCCACACTTTTGGTGAAGGAATGCTGATCCAGCTGTAACCAACGTTGTTTAAACTTTGCATATGCATTAAAACTCTCAACTGAGACCAAACATTGTTTATTGTTGCTCACTGAAAGATTTCCACCACAATCTACAGCTAGGCCAAGTTGTGGTGGACCCGGAACACAATTTTGTAAGCCAGTCATCAGTTTTTCTTTGGATAAAAAACAAGGCATTAGACATGGAAAGGTTCTCCCGTTATTCTCTCAAATTGTCCTTCCATTTCTAAACTGAGGCCATGTCAAGACTGAATAAGTAGTCCTATAAGTAGGTGGGGATAGCGTGTCAATCCACTCGTATCAAAATAAATACTTTTTGGCGGTCATTCGGCGCAATGTAACTTTTCTAAATGTTTTCTGGCTGTGTGTGCTTTAATCGAGGGAGATTGGATCACATTTCAGCTAGTCACAACAACAACGTTAAAGTGTCAAGTTGCAAAGGGGGGACATCATATCATCATCTTCAGCTGTCCAGAAAAAATGCGGTCTGGTCTGTTCGAATATCCCCAGCAGGCGAGAATTCTACCACTGAACCACCAATGCTTAGATGTCAGCAAGGATAGAGAATGAATGGGGAATTTTGAGTGAGTTTAAGACTTAACTTTAGCGCGAGACCGTGGTTCAATTCCCCAACTGATCAATTAAAACTTGGTTGTATGTCTTTGAACCAAAAGAAAAGTTGATCATCTAAGGGTGTGTAGTGTAGTGGTCATCACGTTCGCCTCACACGCGAAAGGTCCCCGGTTCGAAACCGGGCGGAAACACATTTATTCTCACCATTCCAGGACCATGGCGCTTTCTCTCTGTAGCCGTAACATTATAGATAATTGTGTAAAATGAAAACTGTCAATAACCAGTTCACAAAACATAGCTAGTTTGGCTTGAAACACCAGGTGAGCAAAGGATTTAGGCAAAAAGTGTTGGGAATCGAGCCCAGGCCTTCCAAACCACCTCCTCTGCCCATGTTGGTAATCGAACCCAGGCCTCCCATACCACCTCCTCGTTAGTATAGTGGTCAGTATCCCTGCCTGTCACGTGGGAAACCGGGGTTCATTTCCCCGACGGGGAGAGCTACTTATTTCTTGCAGCTCTAATTCAAGCAAAGCAGTCCAAAGGTAGTGAAACGTAGTTGTTAGCTAAATATGTAGCACAAAAAGACCTTCTAACTTGGAAACGTGCAGATCTGGCGGTCCCGTTGGCACCCTTCGATAGCTCAGTTGGTAGAGCAGAGGACTGTAGGTTCTATAGCAGTAATCCTTAGGTCGCTGGTTCAAATCCGGCTCGAAGGAGGAGCCTTTTTTTTTTTTTTTTTTGTGAGTTTTAACAAGGTGTCGTTCAAGGACTCCAGCGAACGAGGGTTGTGTCTCCACAAAATTCGTTCCCTGACCTGGAATCGAACCCAGGCCGCAGCGGTGAGAGCACCGAATCCTAACCACTAGACCACCAGGGAGAGACTGTTGCCCTGCATCTGTGATGAGGTGTCCTTGTCTAAACAGTCTTCCAAGTGTCCTGACTCAGCACAGCCATGACGGTCAACAACGTCCTCTACCATGCTGTCGCTATGTGTTCCAAAAATCCCTGCAGTTGCCCGTAGGGGTTGTAGCTCAGTGGTAGAGCGCATGCTTTGCATGTATGAGGTCCAGGGTTCAATCCCCTGCATCTCCAAGATACGGCCTCCCTTTTGGGCAGAGGCACATTCTGCATTCAACACTGACCCTCTAAGTTGGAAACGTGCAGATCTGGCAGGCCCAATCAATGAACATGACAATGAGTTCACTGTACTCCAATGTCCTCCACAGTCACCAGATCTCAATCCAATAGGGCACCTTCGGGATGTGGTGGAACGGGAGAATCGCATCATGGATGTGCAGCCGACAAATCTGCAGCAACTGCGTGATGCTATCATGTCAACGGAGGGATGTTTCCAGCACCTTGATGAATCTATGGCACAAAGAATTAAGGCAGTTCTGAAAGCAAAAGGGGGTCCAACCCAGTACTAGCAAGGTGTACCTAATAAAGTGGCCAGTGAGTGAAAACTGTGGTTTACAATTATCAAAGGTCCTCATGAAGTGTTAATGTAATTGTCCTTTTCATGAATTCATGAATTGAACCCTGGCCTCCCGCATGGCAGGCGAGAATTCTATCACTGAACCACCAATGCTTACATGTCAGCCGAATTTGGCCTTGAAGAATGGATATTTACATATATCGGTGGTTTCCAACGGCCGTAAAGAAGTGTTCATGCATTGGCCCGGAATCGAACCCGGGACTCCCGCGTGGCAGGCGAGAATTCTACCACTGAACCACCAATGCTTAGATGTCAGCAAGGATAGAAAATGAAGGGGGAATTTTGAGTGAGTTTAAGACTTAACTTTAGCGCGAGACCGTGGTTCAATTCCCCAACTGATCAATTAAAACTTGGTTGTATGTCTTTGAACCAAAAGAAAAGTTGATCATCTAAGGGTGTGTAGTTTCCGTAGTGTAGTGGTAATCACGTTCGCCTTATACGCGAAAGGTCCCCGGTTCGAAACCGGGCGGAAACACATTTATTCTCACCATTCCAGGACCATGGCGCTTTCTCTCTGTAGCCGTAACATTATTGTAGTGAGATAATTGTGTAAAATGAAAACTGTCAATAACCAGTTCACAAAACATAGCTAGTTCGGCTTGAAACACCAGGTGAACAAAGGATTTAGGCAAAAAGTGTTTGTGCACAGGCTGGGAATTGAACCCAGGCCTTCCAAACCACCTCCTCTGCCCATGTTGGTAATCGAACCCAGGCCTCCCGTACCACCTCCTCGTTAGTATAGTGGTCAGTATCCCTGCCTGTCACGTGGGAAACTGGGGTTCATCTCCCCAACGGGGAGAGCTACTGATTTCTTGCAGCTCTACTTCAAGCAAAGCAGTCAAAAGGTAGTGAAACGTAGTGAGTGGTTGTCCATCAGTCGTGTTCTTTGCGACAATGACCTTTCTGGTTGTCATTGTAACTGTTTACACAACAAGGATGAACTGCCCCAAACCAGGTGATTGTCATGTATTGGGCCAGTTCTATTTCGGTCCCTTCACCTAGTTCACCCAGGTCTTCAGTGTTCACCAGGGCTCATATTCACAAAGCATCTTAAAGTAGGAAAGCTGATCTAGGATCAGTTTAGCCTTTTAGATCAGATTGAATAAGATTACATGGAAAGGTGGGGGACCTGATCCTAGATCAGCACTCTTACTCTGAGACACTTTGTGGATATGGGCTTTGTTGGAGTTGGAGCTAAAGTTAGCTCGCTAACTCCCTTTGATCGCTTCCGTAGTATATAACCCGAGTAGTTGAAAAGTGCATTTATTAGGTTTTTTGGAAGGCACATATCACAAGCTTTAGACCCAAGAAGACAGCCACCAGAGGAACAATCAGAGTGAGTAAACTTACGACTTTATTACAAACTGTGGCTTGGCGGGGTCATTTTTATTTCGATACTTGACAAGTATCACCAGTGACAGAACCACACAAGTGTTCACCGGTTTTGTACGTGGAGGGTGCTTTAGTAGAGTCAGTGTGATCTGGGTGGATGAGAGAGGTGCTGAGCTGCAGGGAGACTCCAGATACCAGGGTCAGTCTGACTGTGACACTCCAGAGGCCATTGTCTTACCATGCTTACAATGGGTCAGGAAAACCTTTCAGCCTCAAACAATATAATAAGAAGAACATATGCCATTTAGCTAACGCTTTTATCCAAAGCCACTTACATTGCAGTTAGTGCATACATTTCAGTATATATGTGTTAGGGTTAGGGTTAGGGCCATGCTCTACCAACTGATTGGTAGTTTTTTTTTTCAGCGAATATCATAATTACATGATAGAATGACTAGCAAAGGAGTTCAAAAGTTGAGTGTGCGGAATTTATTAAGTTTGACAATGAGGACGAATCTCATTGCCAAACTTTCCCATAATTCAGTGTGTTTGTGTGTGCGTGTGTGTGCGTGTGTATGTGCGCGCGCGTGTGTGAATTTGAGTGTCTGTGGCACAGACTCTGTGCATGCATGCATTTATGTGTTTGTGCATGTGTGCATGCAGGTGTGTGTGTGTGTGTGTGTGTGTGTGTGTGTGTGTGTGTGTGTGTGTGTGTGTGTGTGTGTGTGTGTTTGTTTGTTTGTGTCCATGTGTGCGGGCGTGCAATGCGTGTTTGTCCGTGTGTGTATGTATGTTTGAGAGTTTTTAATTCAACTCTAGGGCTCATTTAGTTGAGTCTTCAGTTGAGTATTACTGGAACTCATCCTACTCTCAGAAATTGATGTGCTTCTTATACCACTTCCCTTCTTCCGCCACAAGTTCCCATCTAATCTGATTATCTCAACTCACCATCTCTAACGGGAGCACAAGTCATTTCAAATTCAAGGTATGAGTGGGACTTGTGTGAAAATGTGCCGTTGTTACAGAGAATACATTGACCTGCGTTTGTATTGGGACATTGAAGCATTCTTTCTTCTTTTGGCTCGATATTTTAAAAGTTTGAATTTGAAATCAAACTGTTCATATGAGGTTAAATGCTGCCCTGTCTAAATATGTACGCAGGGCACGAGTATGGTCACACTGCTACAATGTTAACTAAGACTCTGTTTCTGACTGAAGTGCTGCTGACCTAAAAACATACACGTTTACTGTAACCCTTCTAATTCCATGTCCTGCTGAGCTAAAAGTGTGCAGGTTTACCGTCACGCAAATGAATACATTATCTATGAAGTAATGAGACAAATGAACATAACAAAATATAACATGGTTCATGAGAAAAGAGTGGTCCAAAAAAAGTGAAAAAACATATTGTGAATGTGTCAATGTGTATTTAGGGTTAGGGTTAGAACCAATACATTAATTAGCAGAGGTTGTGCTGATCTAGGATCAGGTAGGATCTGCACTCTTACTCTGAGACACTTTGTGGATACAGGTTTTAAGGTGCACATACTGTACTCAGTCATTGACGGTGTAGGAGTCAGTGGAAGGGGCAAGGGAGTGGATTGGAATCAGGCCATAGATGAGCCCATGCTGCTCTTTGGAGACATCTCCCCCACCTACCGTACAGATCAAGGATCAGCTCGTCAGTTCTCTGAGCCTCAAGCCTAACTGAACTGGGAAACAAATGAAACTGATCCTGGGGCAGAATTTAGCAATCCATTTAACCCTCAGAGGAGCACAGCAGGGTCTCTACAGTGGCTACATGTCAGAGTTTGATTTTGATGCCTTGTTTCAGCACTGTACTCTGATTAGGGTATAATAGTCCTGTGACATATTTCCTTTATTCTTTTCTCCAGAGGTACCTTAAATTACTCTATACAGTATACTAACCCCTCACTATACAGTATGGTCTTTTGGATGCTGCCTTAATCTTCCTCACCAAATGTTCAGGTTTGACCTCTGCATCTCCCTCTGTGATGAAGAGCTCTGTGCAGATCTTGTTGAAAAGTATGGGTTCTCCTTGTTTAGCTATTCTCTGAAATACACATTCACACTTTGGCACACAACAACGCAAGTTAGGTGTCCTTTTCCCGAGGGGCCCATGCCTGCGTATCCAAAGACGCAAGAATGACACTTCAGTCTCGTTGAAAGCATCGGTTCGAACCCCGCCAAGGTTGAAGCTGTCTCCGTGCTCAAAGAAGCCGTTGGATAACGTCTGTCTAAATGTGGTCTCCGAAGGATGTGCCGCACGCTTTACATTGTTTCTCCACTGTTTCCACGCCCACGGTCGTCCAAGCTGACAAAGAAGCATGGCTGTGCGACAAGGACGGGATTCGAACCCACACGTGCAGAGCAGAATGGATTAGCGGTCCATCGCCTCAACCACTCTGCCACCTCGTCCTACTTTTGTGATTGCCCGGTAGCCCTTTCCAACGGATACTTAAAGCCAGGATGTGAAGAAAGGCTTTTTAACAGTGGAATTTTGCTGCTACCTGGGGAAACATCTCTTGAACCATTGAGCCAAAGGACTTTAATTTGGTGGACCCAGCTTGTGAAAGTTTTCGTGAAAGGGCTGGTCCGGGATTTGAACCCAGGACCTCTCACACCCGAAGCTTGAATCATACCACTAGACCAACGAATCGTCTGACAACACCTTGCCCCTCCACCGCAACGGAGCCTCAGGTTGTGGGAAGTGTCCGCACTGTCTGCATAAAAAAAGGACTATCTCAATCATGTACGCAACGCTGGCAAGGTGACCCATCTGCTGAAGCGGCGACCCAAGACACTTTGATGGAGTCGTCCGAGCTGGTGAAAGGCTAAATCAGAGGGCTCGTCCGGGATTTGAATCCAGGACCTCTCGCACCATAAGCGAGAATCATACCCCTAGACCAATGAGCCACATTCTAATGGGTGACCCTCCCCCGCAATGGTGCCTCAGGTTGGGGGATGTGTCCGCCCTGTCGGCAAAAAGCAGGGAGTTTACTTCCACTGTGTTTGCATTGTTGTAACATTTTTCTCGCCCCCCCCCCCTCCCTTTTTTACTGAGTAATCCAGCCCATGAAACAAAAGTGACAACAATGACCCTGCAAAATGTTGAAATGGTGAGTCCTGGAGGGCATATGAATGTGGTGGTCGTGAATGGTCATATCATTGTTGCGGTCCTGCCTGGTCTCACGAGCGCATTGGTGGTATAGTGGTGAGCATAGCTGTCTTCCAAGCAGTTGACCCGAGTTCGATTCCCGGCCAATGCAGGTTAGGTATCCTTTTCCCGAGGGGCCCATGCCTGCGTATCCAAAGGCGCAAGAATGACACTTCAGTCTCGTTGAAAGCGTCGGTTCGAACCCCGCCTAGTTTGAAGCTGTCTCCGTGCTCAAAGAAGCTGTTGGACGACGTCCGTCTGAATGTGGTCTCCGAAGGATGTGCCGCACGCTTCACATTGTTTCTCCACCTCCTCTGTTTCCACGCCCACGGTCATCCAAGCTGACAAAGAAGCATGGCTGTGCGACGAGGATGGCATTCGAACCCACGCGTGCAGAGCACAATGGATTAGCAGTCCATCGCCTTCACCACACGACCACCTCGACCTACGCTCGTATTGGCCTGGTAGCCTATTCCACCGGATACTTAAAGCCATGACGTGAGGATTGGGTGGTTTACTGTGTCAAATGCAGCAGACAGGAATGAGAACAGAGGAGAGGGAGGAAGCTTGAGCGGAGTGGAGAGCCTCCGAGTCAGCGAGGAGAGCAGTTTCAGTAGAGTGCCCAGCTTTAAAGCTGGATTGGTGAGGGTCAAGGAAGTTGTTTTGAAGGAGGTAGTTAGACAGTTGGTTAGAGACAGCACGTTCAAGGGTTTTAGATAAGAAGGAGAGAAGGGATACCGGTTTGTAGTTATGGACAGCAGACGGGTCAAGAGTTGGTTTCTTGAGAAGAGGCTTGACTCTGGCTGTCTTGAAGGCAGCTGGGACAGATCCTGTGGATAGAGAGGAATTGCTTAAGGTGTAAGGAACGGAAGGAGGTCTTTGGAGATGGATTGGAGAAAGGGGGAGGGGATAGGATTGAGGGGGCAGGTGGTTGCCCGCTTGGATGTGACCAGCTTTAGAACATCATCAGAGGAGAGGGGGGAGAAATCTGATAAACCAGAGACTGGGTGTTGCACAGTGGGTTTGGGAGGAGAGGTAGCATTGTTGGTGAGAGGTAGAGGGAAGGAGCTGCTAATGTTATCAACCTTCTTTTCAAAATAGGTGACAAAGTCATCGGCAGACAGAGAGGAGGGAGGAGGGGGAGGAGGAGGGTTTAGGAGTGAGGAAAATGTGGAGAACAGTTTCCTTGGGTCAGAGACAGAGGATTGAATTTTGGAATGGTAGTATAAGGCTTTAGCAGCTGATGCAGATGAGGTGTAGTTGAGTAGGAGAGAGAGATAAGGGTCTAGGTCATCAGAAAGGCCAGATTTTCTCCATTTCCTCTCAGCTGCCCAGAGCCCTATTCTACAACCTTGCAGGGTTTCAGACAGCCAGGGAGCGCGTGGAGTGGATGGTGCCGGCCTTGAGATCTGTGGACAGAGAGAGTCGAAGGATGAGGAAAAAGAGGACAGGAGGGTGGAGGAAGCTGCATCAGTAGATAGAAGAGAGAAGGATTCAACAGAGGGTAGGGTGGATAAGACAGAGGAAGAAAGAGCGGTGAGTGAGTGGGTGCGCAGGCCGCAACGAGAGGACACAGTGTGGGTAGAGACTGGTTGGGAGGGTGAGCATTTGAGAGGGAGGGAGAAGGATACAAAATGATGGTCCGAAACCGGAAGAGAAGTAACAGTGAGGTTTGAGGTATGGTAGGATCTTGTGAAGACAAGGTCAAGCTGATTGCCCGCCTTATGAGTGGGACGAGAGTGGGACTGAGTAAGGCCGAACGAACTCTATCATGAGCCATCTCGTCTAATTATCCAAATCTCCGTCCTCACACCTTGAGATGTATGGTCCTCTGTGATCACTGTCTTGTTGTTGCTTGAGGGAAACATATTGAATGTACGCTTTAATCACACTCACCAAGACCCAGGGGAGATAACTTAATGGCATAATAATAAGTAAATAATAAGTAGCTTTCAAGATTCAAATCACACTTTTTATGGACACGTGTTTGATACCATTCCTGATTCCGTTCCATGCATTGCAATGAGCCCCGTCCTCCGATTTCTATCTCCACCAGCCTTCTATTTCCATTTCTGAACTCCACCCAGAGTGTGTGTTGTGAATGTCTGTGGCTTAATCTCTCTCTCTCTCTCTCTCTCTCTCTCTCTCTCTCTCTCTCTCTCTCTCTCTCTCTCTCTCTCTCTCTCTCTCTCTCTCTCTCTCTCTCTCTCTCTCTCTGTCTCTCGCCACCCTCCACACACTTGGCGACCACATATGCTTTGACCATGTTGGCACACACGTGTACAACGTTATTGGTATTTTGTATTAATTTGTATTATTTTGCTTGAGTCCTGTATGAAATGTATTGACCTTGTTGTGACCCAATGTACTTTGTTATTTTCCATTACGTGACTGAGGAAAGAACCAAAACTGACTGCTTCTGTGATCTTACAATAGACGGAATGTGACCTTGGAACACTCCTAACCGTAGGCTGAGACATTGTGATAGTGGCTCACAAAGCCTACGCTTCTTTCCCAGCTTCTTTTCTATGTTATCAACAAGCAGGTGCAAAACATGTTTACCACTAGACCTATGACGTACGAGCATTAGAGTAAACGACGGTCCTCTCCTCAGCCACGGCATCAGTCTCTGAATCCACACTTTTGGTGAAGGAATGCTGATCCAGCTGTAACCAACGTTGTTTAAACTTTGCATATGCATTAAAACTCTCAACTGAGACCAAACATTGTTTATTGTTGCTCACTGAAAGATTTCCACCACAATCTACAGCTAGGCCAAGTTGTGGTGGACCCGGAACACAATTTTGTAAGCCAGTCATCAGTTTTTCTTTGGATAAAAAACAAGGCATTAGACATGGAAAGGTTCTCCCGTTATTCTCTCAAATTGTCCTTCCATTTCTAAACTGAGGCCATGTCAAGACTGAATAAGTAGTCCTATAAGTAGGTGGGGATAGCGTGTCAATCCACTCGTATCAAAATAAATACTTTTTGGCGGTCATTCGGCGCAATGTAACTTTTCTAAATGTTTTCTGGCTGTGTGTGCTTTAATCGAGGGAGATTGGATCACATTTCAGCTAGTCACAACAACAACGTTAAAGTGTCAAGTTGCAAAGGGGGGACATCATATCATCATCTTCAGCTGTCCAGAAAAAGTGCGGTCTGGTCTGTTCGAATATCCCCAGCAGGCGAGAATTCTACCACTGAACCACCAATGCTTAGATGTCAGCAAGGATAGAGAATGAATGGGGAATGTTGAGTGAGTTTAACACTTAACTTTAGCGTGAGACCGTGGTTCAATTCCCCAACTGATCAATTAAAACTTGGTTGTATGTCTTTGAACCAAAAGAAAAGTTGATCATCGAAGGGTGTGTAGTTTCCGTAGTGTAGTGGTCATCACGTTTGCCTCACACGCGAAAGGTCCCCGGTTCGAAACCGGGCGGAAACACATTTATTCTCACCATTCCAGGACCATGGCGCTTTCTCTCTGTAGCCGTAACATTATTGTAGTGAGATAATTGTGTAAAATGAAAACTGTCAATAACCAGTTCACAAAACATAGCTAGTTTGGCTTGAAACACCAGGTGAGCAAAGGATTTAGGCAAAAAGTGTTTGTGCACAGGCTGGGAATCGAGCCCAGGCCTTCCAAACCACCTCCTCTGCCCATGTTGGTAATCGAACCCAGGCCTCCCATACCACCTCCTCGTTAGTATAGTGGTCAGTATCCCTGCCTGTCACGTGGGAAACCGGGGTTCATTTCCCCGACGGGGAGAGCTACTTATTTCTTGCAGCTCTAATTCAAGCAAAGCAGTCCAAAGGTAGTGAAACGTAGTTGTTAGCTAAATATGTAGCACAAAAAGACCTTCTAACTTGGAAACGTGCAGATCTGGCGGTCCCGTTGGCACCCTTCGATAGCTCAGTTGGTAGAGCGGAGGACTGTAGGTTCTATAGCAGTAATCCTTAGGTCGCTGGTTCAAATCCGGCTCGAAGGAGGAGCCTTTTTTTTTCTTCTTTTTTGTGAGTTTTAACAAGGTGTCGTTCAAGGACTCCAGCGAACGAGGGTTGTGTCTCCACAAAATTCATTCCCTGACCGGGAATCGAACCCGGGCCGCGGCGGTGAGAGCGCCGAATCCTAACCACTAGACCACCAGGGAGAGACTGTTGCCCTGCATCTGTGATGAGGTGTCCTTGTCTAAACAGTCTTCCAAGTGTCCTGACTCAGCACAGCCATGACGGTCAACAACGTCCTCTACCATGCTGTCGCTATGTGTTCCAAAAATCCCTGCAGTTGCCCGTTGGGGATGTAGCTCAGTGGTAGAGCGCATGCTTTGCATGTATGAGGTCCAGGGTTCAATCCCCTGCATCTCCAAGATACGGCCTCCCTTTTGGGCAGAGGCACATTCTGCATTCAACACTGACCCTCTAAGTTGGAAACGTGCAGATCTGGCAGGCCCAATCAATGAACATGACAATGAGTTCACTGTACTCCAATGTCCTCCACAGTCACCAGATCTCAATCCAATAGGGCACCTTCGGGATGTGGTGGAACGGGAGAATCGCATCATGGATGTGCAGCCGACAAATCTGCAGCAACTGCGTGATGCTATCATGTCAACGGAGGGATGTTTCCAGCACCTTGATGAATCTATGGCACAAAGAATTAAGGCAGTTCTGAAAGCAAAAGGGGGTCCAACCCAGAACTAGCAAGGTGTACCTAATAAAGTGGCCAGTGAGTGTATAACTGTGGTTTACAATTATCAAAGGTCCTCATGAAGTGTTAATGTAATTGTCCTTTTCATGAATTGAACCCTGGCCTCCCGCATGGCAGGCGAGAATTCTATCACTGAACCACCAATGCTTACATGTCAGCCGAATTTGGCCTTGAAGAATGGATATTTACATATATCGGTGGTTTCCAACGGCCGTAAAGAAGTGTTCATGCATTGGCCGGGAATCGAACCCGGTCCTCCCGCGTGGCAGGCGAGAATTCTACCACTGAACCACCAATGCTTAGACGTCAGCAAGGATAGAGAATGAATGGGGAATGTTGAGTGAGTTTAAGACTTAACTTTAGCGCGAGACCGTGGTTCAATCCCCCACCTGATCAATTAAAACTTGGTTGTATGTCTTTGAACCAAAAGAAAAGTTGATCATCGAAGGGTGTGTAGATTCCGTAGTGTAGTCGTCATCACGTTCGTCTCACACGCGAAAGGTCCCCGGTTCGAAACCGGGGGGAAACACATTTATTCTCACCATTCCAGGACCATGGCGCTTTCTCTCTGTAGCCGTAACATTATTGTAGTGAGATAATTGTGTAAAATGAAAACTGTCAATAACCAGTTCACAAAACATAGCTAGTTCGGCTTGAAACACCAGGTGAACAAAGGATTTAGGCAAAAAGTGTTTGTGCACAGGCTGGGAATTGAACTCAGGCCTTCCAAACCACCTCCTCTGCCCATGTTGGTAATCGAACCCAGGCCTCCCGTACCCCCTCCTCGTTAGTATAGTGGTCAGTATCCCTGCCTGTCACGTGGGAAACTGGGGTTCATCTCCCCAACGGGGAGAGCTACTTATTTCTTGCAGCTCTACTTCAAGCAAAGCAGTCAAAAGGTAGTGAAACGTAGTGAGTGGTTGTCCATCAGTCGTGTTCTTTGCGACAATGACCTTTCTGGTTGTCATTGTAGCTGTTTACACAACAAGGATGAACTGCCCCAAACCAGGTGATTGTCATGTATTGGGCCAGTTCTATTTCGGTCCCTTCACCTAGCTCCTATGTCTTCAGTGTTCACCAGGGCTCATATTCACAAAGCATCTTAAAGTAGGAAAGCTGATCTAGGATCAGTTTAGCCTTTTAGATCAGATTGAATAAGATTACATGGAAAGGTGGGGGACCTGATCCTAGATCAGCACTCTTACTCTGAGACACTTCTTGGATATGGGCTTTGTTGGAGTTGGAGCTAAAGTTAGCTCGCTAACTCCCTTTGATCGCTTCCGTAGTATATAACCCGAGTATTTGAAAAGTGCATTTATTAGGTTTTTTGGAAGGCACATATCACAAGCTTTAGACCCAAGAAGACAGCCACCAGAGGAACAATCAGAGTGAGTAAACTTACGACTTTATTACAAACTGTGGCTTGGCGGGGTCATTTTTATTTCGATACTTGACAAGTATCACCAGTGACAGAACCACACAAGTGTTCACCGGTTTTGTACGTGGAGGGTGCTTTAGTAGAGTCAGTGTGATCTGGGTGGATGAGAGAGGTGCTGAGCTGCAGGGAGACTCCAGATACCAGGGTGTCATACAGGGCGTCTGACTGTGACACTCCAGAGGTCATTGTCTTACCATGCTTACAATGGGTCAGGAAAACCTTTCAGCCTCAAACAATATAATAAGAAGAACATATGCCATTTAGCTAACGCTTTTATCCAAAGCCACTTACATTGCAGTTAGTGCATACATTTCAGTATATATGTGTTAGGGTTAGGGCCATGCTCTACCAACTGATTGGTAGTTTTTTTTTTCAGCGAATATCATAATTACATGATAGAATGACTAGCAAAGGAGTTCAAAAGTTGAGTGTGCGGAATTTATTAAGTTTGACAATGAGGACGAATCTCATTGCCAAACTTTCCCATAATTCAGTGTGTTTGTGTGTGCGTGTGTATGTGCGCGCGCGCGCGTGTGTGAATTTGAGTGTCTGTGGCAGACTCTGTGCATGCATGCATTTATGTGTTTGTGCATGTGTGCATGCATGTGTGTGTGTGTGTGTGTGTGTGTGTGTGTGTGTGTGTGTTTGTTTGTGTCCATGTGTGCGGGCGTGCATGCGTGTTTGTCCGTGTGTGTATGTATGTTTGAGAGTTTTTAATTCAACTCTAGGGCTCATTTAGTTGAGTCTTCAGTTGAGTATTACTGGAACTCATCCTACTCTCAGAAATTGATGTGCTTCTTATACCACTTCCCTTCTTCCGCCACAAGTTCCCATCTAATCTGATTATCTCAACTCACCATCTCTAACGGGAGCACAAGTCATTTCAAATTCAAGGTATGAGTGGGACTTGTGTGAAAATGTGCCGTTGTTACAGAGAATACATTGACCTGCGTTTGTATTGGGACATTGAAGCATTCTTTCTTCTTTTGGCTCGATATTTTAAAAGTTTGAATTTGAAATCAAACTGTTCATATGAGGTTAAATGCACGAGTATGGTCACACTGATACAATGTTAACTAAGACTCTGTTTCTGACTGAAGTGCTGCTGACCTAAAAACATACACGTTTACTGTAACCCTTCTAATTCCATGTCCTGCTGAGCTAAAAGTGTGCAGGTTTACCGTCACGCAAATGAATACATTATCTATGAAGTAATGAGACAAATGAACATAACAAAATATAACATGGTTCATGAGAAAAGAGTGGTCCAAAAAAAGTGAAAAAACATATTGTGAATGTGTCAATGTGTATTTAGGGTTAGGGTTAGAACCAATACATTAATTAGCAGAGGTTGTGCTGATCTAGGATCAGGTAGGACCTGCACTCTTACTCTGAGACACTTTGTGGATACAGGTTTTAAGGTGCACATACTGTACTCAGTCATTGAAGGTGTAGGAGTCAGTGGAAGGGGCAAGGGAGTGGATTGGAATCAGGCCATAGATGAGCCCATGCTGCTCTTTGGAGACATCTCCCCCACCTACCGTACAGATCAAGGATCAGCTCGTCAGTTCTCTGAGCCTCAAGCCTAACTGAACTGGGAAACAAATGAAACTGATCCTGGGGCAGACTTTAGCAATCCATTTAACCCTCAGAGGAGCACAGCAGGGTCTCTACAGTGGCTACATGTCAGAGTTTGATTTTGATGCCTTGTTTCAGCACTGTACTCTGATTAGGGTATAATAGTCCTGTGACATATTTCCTTTATTCTTTTCTCCAGAGGTACCTTAAATTACTCTATGCAGTATACTAACCCCTCACTATACAGTATGGTCTTTTGGATGCTGCCTTAATCTTCCTCACCAAATGTTCAGGTTTGACCTCTGCATCTCCCTCTGTGATGAAGAGCTCTGTGCAGATCTTGTTGAAAAGTATGGGTTCTCCTTGTTTAGCTATTCTCTGAAATACACATTCACACTTTGGCACACAACAACGCAAGTTAGGTGTCAATCCAAAGACGCAAGAATGACACTTCAGTCTCGTTGAAAGCATCGGTTCGAACCCCGCCAAGGTTGAAGCTGTCTCCGTGCTCAAAGAAGCCGTTGGATAACGTCTGTCTGAATGTGGTCTCCGAAGGATGTGCCGCACGCTTTACATTGTTTCTCCACTGTTTCCACGCCCACGGTCGTCCAAGCTGACAAAGAAGCATGGCTGTGCGACAAGGATGGGATTCGAACCCACGCGTGCAGAGCAGATTGGATTAGTAGTCCATCACCTCAACCACTCTGCCACCTCGTCCTACTCTCGTGATTGCCCGGTAGCCCTTTCCACCGGATACTTAAAGCCAGGATGTGAAGAAAGGCTTTTTAACAGAGGAATTTTGCTGCTACCTGGGGAAACATCTGTTGAACCATTGAGCCAAAGGACTTTAATTTGGTGGACCCAGCTTGTGAAAGTTTTCGTCAAAGGGCTCGTCCGGGATTTGAACCCGGGACCTCTCACACCCGAAGCGAGAATCATACCACTAGACCAACGAACCGTCTGACAACACCTTGCCCCTCCACCGCAACGGAGCCTCAGGTTGTGGGAAGTGTCCACACTGTCTGCATAAAAAAAGGACTACCTCAATCGTGTACGCAACGCTGGCAAGGTGACCCATCTGCTGAAGCGGCTAGCCAAGACACTTTGATGGAGTCGTCCGAGCTGGTGAAAGGCTAAATCAGAGGGCTCGTCCGGGATTTGAACCCAGGACCTCTCGCACCATAAGCGAGAATCATACCCCTAGACCAATGAGCCACCTTCTAATGGGTGACCCTCCCCCGCAATGGTGCCTCAGGTTGGGGGATGTGTCCGCCCTGTCGGGAAAAAGCAGGGAGTTTACTTCCACTGTGTTTGCATTGTTGTAAAAAAATTTTCTTTTTTACTGAGTAATCCAGCCCATGAAATAAAAGTGACAACAATGACCCTGCAAAATGTTGAAATGGTGAGTCCTGGAGGGCATATGAATGTGGCGGTCCTGCCTGGTCATATGAGCGCATTGGTGGTATAGTGGTGAGCATAGCTGTCTTCCAAGCAGTTGACCCGAGTTCGATTCCCGGCCAATGCAGGTTAGGTATCCTTTTCCCGAGGGGCCCATGCCTGCGTATCCAAAGGCGCAAGAATGACACTTCAGTCTCGTTGAAAGCGTCGGTTCGAACCCCGCCTAGTTTGAAGCTGTCTCCGTGCTCAAAGAAGCTGTTGGACGACGTCCGTCTGAATGTGGTCTCCGAAGGATGTGCCGCACGCTTTACATTGTTTCTCCACCTCCTCTGTTTCCACGCCCACGGTTGTCCAAGCTGACAAAGAAGCATGGCTGTGCGACGAGGATGGCATTCGAACCCACGCGTGTAGAGCACAATGGATTAGCAGTCCATCGCCTTCACCACACGGCCACCTCGACCTACGCTCGTATTGGCCTGGTAGCCTATTCCAACAGATACTTAAAGCCAGGACGTGAAGAAAGGCTTTTTAACAGTGGAATTTTGCTGCTACTTGGGGAAACATTTGTTGAACCATTGAGCCAAAGGACTTTGATTTGGTGGACCCAGCTTGTGAAAGTTTTCGTCAAAGGGCTCGTCCAGGATTTGAACCCGGGACCTCTCACACCCGAAGCGAGAATCATACCACTAGACCAACGAACCGTCTGACACCACTTTGCGCCTACACCGCAACGGAGCCTCAGGTTGTGGGAAGTGTCTGCACTGTCTGCATAAAAAAAATAAAACAGTATCATTCGCAACGCTGGCAAGGAGACCCATCTGCTGAAGCGGGACCCAAGACACTTTGATGGAGTCGTCCGAGCTGGTGAAAGGCTAAATCAGAGGGCTCGTCGGGGATTGAACCCAGGACCTCTCGCACCGTAAACGAGAATCATACCCCTAGACCAACGAGCCACCTACTAACGGATGCCCCTTCCCCGCAATGGAGCCTCAGGTTGGGGGACGTTTCCGCCCAGTCGGCAAAAAGCAGGGAGTTTACTTCCACTGTGTGTGCATTGTTGTAAGATTTTTCTCACCCCCCCACCCTCTCTTGTTTACTGAGTAATCCAGCCCATGAAAAAAAGGTGACAAGAAAGACCCTGTGGTGAACATAGCTGCTTTCCAAGCAGTCGGCCCGGGTTGATTTGACAGATCAGTGAATGTGACTAACTGTAGGAGGAAGCAGAATTGTGTTTTCAAGCACTTACCCACAGAGAGGTGAATCCTGGTGTCGTCGGCAGGCTTCATGGTTCGGTCAGATCCACACCAGTTCGTCCCAGCATCCTCTACTTTCAGATTTCTGATGGTGAAGTGTGTCAGTCTGGGGTAATACCCTTTTCACATGGACACAAGGATAAACACACCACACCATGGCAATCCTCTCAACGTGTTTCGGTCACATTGTCTGATTTGAATTAGCTCCAATCTGTGAAATTCATTGGTCAAAATATTACATTTCAATCATTATCATAGTGCATTCACATTATTGAGGACTAAGTCTGCAGAATACCTCTGCTACACAACAGTACATTTATTAATGATGGACTAGAAGACCAGATTAGACTCACCTTCAACATGCAGGTGCAAAATAATAGTTGAATAATGTTTTTTCACTTCAGTCACAAATAAACGAGCAAAATCCACAACTCATTCTCACCACATCGTAGACTGCTATGTCAACACTGAGCATGTTCAGATCTCACAGCTCACTACAGAGACACAGCACAGTAAAAAAAACACAAAAAGGAAGTGCTGATATCATTAGAGTTAGGTTTCTCAGAATAACTAGATCTGGAGCTGATAAACAATAATTCATATGTTGACGTTTTTTTCACAGCCACTGTGACTTGAATCTAGTTCACAAGACTGATTTTTCTGCAGATGGATTTTGATGGCGCCAGCCTTGATTTAAATGTGTATACCTATTTACAGTTGAATGAGCGTGCCTGGCGGACATCCTGAAGAAATCGCACCCTCGCCATTTGTCAATTCCTTTGCAATTGTAATGTGTCTCACACCTTGTCCTTTGTTGGGAATGATACTTAAGGAGAAGGACAGGAAGTTGTGCTGTACTTTGAGTTTTGGGTCATATGTTGCTTTGAAACTGTTAAATTGGTTATTTTGTTGATACTCTATTCTCATTCTTCCTATGTGCATTAATGTGAGGTTGTGCGCTAGATAAAGCTTCTGTTAATACAGCACAACATAATCATGACGAGGTTCTCTCATTGAATGTTGAATGTTCACATGCATCATCATCGAGACGTAGAGATAGTTAGCTACTGCTATTGGCATGAGCGTAAACTCCTCACAAGACAATTTATCTTAACTTGAGGGCATGTAAAATAGCATTTTGGGTATTCTTAATGAATCTAGGATCCGATATGATGGATTGTCTGTCACACAGGGATGAGCAAAGTATTGTCTATCATTGTTAACCCATGAAATATATTTTGGAGTCAGATATAATGTAATGTTAACTTATGTTAGTTGGTCATGCGACCACTTGTTTTGAGTTCGATTCATCATGTTCATACCTGTTAGAAGTATTTATTGGTAATAAATGTAATAATAATGAGGATGTAGACATTTTCTATGGCTATGGATCATTATCATAGTGCATGCATCATCATTATTGAGGAATAGGTCTGCCTCTGCTACACAACATCAGTGCATTAATGATGAACAAGAAGACCAGCTTACACTCACCTTCAATATGCAGTTGCACCTGACTAATCAGTGCGATGAAGCCCGCTTCGGTTCTCTTAACATTCACTCCACACCAGTATGGCCCAGCATCCTGTTCAGACAGGTCAGTGATGGTCACAGTTTAGACTCCCTCATTCTTGTTGTCAGACAATGAGAATCTCCCTAGTGTCTGTTTACCATCATATGTAACAGAAATATTTCTAATATACGCACAGGGTCCTTGCTGCACCAGGAGATTAACCTGCCTCCTCGCATTCCTCTGGCTGCTGAGTCCCTTCCTCCGGGCAATGGCTTGTACAAGGACCACTTTTGGAGAAGAAAATCACAGTCAGCAAGCTGTTAATCTGTAACCAACCCTCCAAAAATGGATGCATTCAAACAGTCAAACAAAGCATTTACAGTAAACAAAGTGATTGTGATTGGCTATTTGGTTGGGGAGTAACCGTGGTTTAGACTTGGCATCCCTTGGTGTTCACGGGCTGGTCACACCATTCGTCCCATCTGCGGAGTCAGCACCCTGTTAGAGATAAGATACCTACTCTGGTATGTCCCCCCTAGCCTGGTACTTTTCCACTTTTGCTCTTTGTGTAAGCGTGTGTTGCGACATCTTTCTTGATGATCTGGCTTAACCTTTCCATGTATTAATCCAACGTACTATGGGACTAATGCTTGATTCATCCCATTCATCAACAGACCATCACATTAGTAAATTTAGCACACTGCAGTAATGTATTTTTATTATAGCAATAATAAACTGTTTTTATAAAATATAATTTCTAACAACGCATTCCGCATCCAAGGATCATCACAGAGATGCAAGCCCTGGCCTGCGCTGAAACACAGTCAACCAGACATGAAGCCGCTGCGACTGCATCAACTGTGACACAAGTGACACAAGGGTCACCTGCTGAGTGTTCATCATCCAAGGGATTATGGCGGGAGTTTGACAGTCGGGTTGAGGCTTGTCAGAGCAAACGCACAGCAAACACAGATGCATATATTGAAATGAGAAGATACATGGAGGAAAAGGTGATCCCAAGGAGTGAGGACCCTTTGATTTGGTGGAAAAAAAATGAAGCCACATTTCCACTGCTGAACAAAGTTGCGAAAAAATACCTCGGAACTGTTGCAACGTCTGTTCCAGCAGAGAGACTCTTCTCTAAGGCCGGAGAAATAATCAGCCAGAGGCGCAATCGTCTTAAAGCAGAAAATGTGAATATGCTACTTTTTCTGAACAGCAATCTGACACTTCAGTAAAGTGTGACGACATATCTTGAGTGCACTAAAGGTGTGATGGTGTCAGACATTTTTCTAGTTCATTTGAAGTTCATTTTCTCAGGGAACAACTGTCTTTCTTATGCAGGTTTATAGGATAAGGAAATCCTAGTTTATTATGATCTTTATGACCTCTTTTTTTTGCTTCAGTGAAGTGTTACATGTTTACTTTTACAAAGAGGTTCCAAACATAACATTGTTATGATATAGTAGTTGTTTTTGTTTGTTTTGGATTTTTTCCTTTTAGCTTTTTCTACCAAGATTGGTCTTTTTTCTTTTTTTTGAGAAATAAGAAAAGTGAAAATGTGTATGTTTTTGTTCATATTTAATTTATTTCATTCATATTTATGTTATTTATTTTATTTTTTATTTTATTATGCATTGACCATAATAAAGTTTGTATAAATGGTCTGTAATTGTCTTGTGATTTGTCTTAAATGTAATAATATTTTTACTGACAAAAATTGCCAATAAGTATCGGTATCGGTATCGATATCGATGAAAATGCAAGAAAAGGTATCGGTATCGTATCGAATCCTAAAAGTGTGGTATCGCCCATCCCTACTATGTGTCTACTGTAAAATGTAATTGAACGTGACATACCTGGTTCGAGGTCGCTGTCCTCTCAAAAAGAAAACAGGAACAACAACCTGTCGTAGAAATGGCAGTCCGCAGTCCACGCAGTCCCGCAGCAAACCTGAAAAACACAGAGGCGTTTCTCAGTACCTTTCGTTGCTAATGCTAATGGCGTAGTAATGCTAGCGCTCAGAAGACCAGCTGGATCTAGTCAATGTCAACATCATCAGAGGTGTGTTGCTGCGTAGTGCTGGATCAAACATAGAATGCTGCTCATGTTCTATTTCTAGAGGTCACATGGTAACGCATTTTTGAAAAGTGTTCATGATACGTGTCATGTATGATTATTACTCATTATTTTCAAAACTGTGTGTTGCTATGCAACCTTTCAATGTAGAACATCAGCAACATTCTATGGAATGTTCAATCCGCTCCAGATAACAACAAACTTCAGTTGAGAGTTTGCATAAGCAACGAAAGGCACTGAAAAATGCCTGTGTTTTTCAGGTTTGACTGCGAGAGTGCGTGGACTGCGGCCTGCCGTCTCTATGACAGGTTGTTGTTCGTGTCTTCTTTTTTTGCAGGGTTCGAGATCGTGAAGAGGGAAGCGACAGCGACTTCGAAAACGGTATGTGGCATTTAATTACATTTTACAGTAGACACATATCGAACACATTGTTTGTGCAATGACTATTTTGCGAGAAGCAATGGTAGCATTGTTAGCTGCTAGATGGCTAAGTAATCCGTTGACAGTTTCTAAGAGTTAGCTCGCCCGCTTTAAGCCTTTAGCTTGAACTAGCAAGCTTGCTAGCCAGCTCCATGCATTTTGCCAAGGAATGTACATTTTGGCCTTGCGCTATGTTATTTTGTATTCTAGCAACACATATTCAGTGGTGCAATGTCATTATTGTCCTTAGAGAGGACTGATCCATGAGGACATTTACATTACATTTATGGCATTCAGCAGACGCCTTTATCCAAAGTGACTGACAACAAATACATTTGTCTAAGTAAGTGAATCATCTATCCATCAGTCATCATAAGATAAAGTAATCAATGCTCGGACCAGTGGCCATAGGCAGTCACAATGCTAGAAGAAGGAAATTTTTATTATTATCAGGAGAGAAACTTGTAGGAGGGACCGTTAAGATGTAGGTCTTCAATCTACAGCGGAAGATTGGTAGTGACTCTGCAGTCATGACAGCAGTAGGAAGCTCATTCTACCAGCGGGTCGCCAGGACAGTGAAAAGCCATGACCGAAGGGGCGGCGGTGCCAGCGTCTGTACTCTCTTCTGCACTCCTGCCTGCCTGCCTGCCTGCCAGCAACATGGAATCAGAGGCTGAGAGATGGCTGGTGCAGCTGAAAGTACAGACAAGTTCTGATGTTGTTACTGTTCCTTCTCTCTAGCATTTAGCATCCAATCTATAGTTCAGTTTAAATGGATACTGTGAATTAGCAATAACTCAGAGCCTTAACTCAGGGCGGGCTGATGATGCTTCTGGAGGTTCCCTGGTACTTCAAACCAGAGTCTCTGGTCATTGGAGTTTCCAGCCTCCTGGAGCACCACCTCCAGCTCCTCATGGAGTCCTCCTGGACACACACACACACACACACACACACACACACACACACACACACACACACAGGCTTTTAAGTAATAGGAAAAAGTAGTTTAAATGATTGTAAGTAATTGTATTCTGACCATTATTTTTTCACTTCCCCCTCCCCTCTCTCTCTCTCTTTCTTTCTCTCTTAGGAATTCCATAGGGTCAGACCTCATCGGTCACCCCAAAGAATGGGAAGTTCTTCAGTGAAATCCAATAAGTATTCCAGTTAAAGTTTAAAAAATAACCTCACGTCTTCTTGTTATGTCTCCCCCCCCCACCCCCCCGATCTGCAGGACCACAGGAGCCTCACTGATTTGTTACGGATGGGGGTTGTGCTTCCCAGTGCGTCCCCCTACTTGCCTCCCTCCGTCCGTCCACTGTGCCACCTCAATCACATACTTATCACCAGCACCTGTGTGTAATTGTCACTCATGCAATATGTACCCTCACTTCCCTTCACTCCCGCTTCGTCTTCACCTTTGTTGGTCGCTTTGTGAGCGTAAGTCATACGAGTATACAAGTACTGTTTTGAGACTGTGATCTCCTCTTTGATTTCGAGCATTGAGTCCCTATTTTTGTGTCCTGTTTTGACTACTCATCCAAAGTAAAGATCCTTTTGTTTAGTACCGCTAACTACTTGTCCGCCTCTCTTTCTCTGCACCGCACCTGGGTCCGTTAACATACCTAAACCTTACACTGATTTGTGTCAGTTCAGTTTGCACATTATAAGCATGTGTTGCATTTATAAAGCATTAGTAACAGCGCAGCCACATATTTTCAAACTACTTTAATTGTCATTATCTACGAATGAATCATTAAAAGAGAATATCGTGACTATTTCTGTATTTTTGAAACCTCTTGTTTTGTGTCTGAATTGAATCAATGAATCAATGCGTAATTCGTACAAATATAATCTATGAATCGAATCACTGTTTTATCTCATTCAGCCACGGAATCCCTAGTTTAACAGCGTCAACTTTAGAAGCAGCATTACTGTTAAGTGTCACTTTCATTTTGTATAGTGTGCCCATGGCATTGGGCTGCATGGAATCCACACGCATACACACCACACTAAGGGCATGTGACAGGGACCCGTGTCTGCTTATTAGCGCTACGTTTAGAACTGTAAACTGAGATAATACAAATATACAAAATAATACAAAATGTTCCTGTAACATCACTTTAATAGTCAATAAACTCATGAATCCTTATGCATAAATGCTTTGTTATTTCCTTTCAAACCCTTCCTGTAAGTCCCTTTCACATGTCAAGAAGTAACTTACTGTAAGTAACGATAAAATGCTAAGGGTAGCTGTGATCGAAATAGAAAAATACCTTCCTGAAGAAAAACAAATGTGGTTCCCAATGCCTTTAGGATTGCTTCCTGTGCGACCATGGCCCTTTCACACGTGAAGAAGTAACTTAGAAAACGATCAAAATCACCAGGGAGCTTTGATGGCGTAGAGGTTAAGGCGTAGGATTACTAATCCAAATGGGTCTCCCTATGCAGCTTTGAACCCTGCTCTCAGCGTAAACACATCTGTGTCCCTATTTATGTACAAGATGTCGGCCCACTTTTAGAAACCTGATATAAAACAAATCGAGCTGCAATTGCAGGATGGTTAAGGCGTTTGCTTTAAAACCAAACATATTTCCCAATGCCTTTGGCATTTCCTTTCAAACCCTTTGCCTGCAAGGCTGTGTCATTTTCATGTTTCAAAATTTACAAAAGTGTAAGGAACAATGACATGCAAAGGGAAGCTGAGATGGCCGAGTGGTTAAGGTGTTGGACTTGAAATCCAATGGGGTTTCCCCGCGCAGGTTCGAACCCTGCTCACAGCCCTGGGGCAACAACATCCCTCTTAAAGGACGACATATTGGTCCACCTTTGGAAAAATGAGTTGTTGAGACGCAATTGCGTGATGGTTGAAGTGGTGGTGTAAAATGCAATTGTGCTTCCCAATGTCTTTGGGACCTCCTTTCCTGTGTAGCCCATGGCCCTTTCAAATTTGAAGAAGTAACGTAGAAACATTTAAACAACAATGAAAGGCTAAGGGCAGCTGTGATGACGGAGTGGTTAAGGTTAAGGACCCGAAATCCAATGGGATTCCTTTGCTTTCTCAAAGTGTTGTTGCGCATGTATTTGTGTAATGTAAGTTGCATCCTCGTAACATGGCTTCTGTGAATTGATATTCAAAAGTCTCTATATGAGGCTTCCTTAATAAGCAAACTCTGGTCCGTGTCTAGATCTTGAAAAGATTTTGTCTTTACTACAGACCAGGCAGTGCAGAAGCCAGTATAGCTGTGATAGCCGAGAGGTTAAGGCGTTGGACTCGAAATCCAATAGGGTCTCCCCGCGCAGGTTCGAACTCTGCTCACAGCGCACAGTTTACAAAATTGAGTCTATGTATTTGAACAGAACAAAGTAAAGACCAGCAATGTTGCTTACTCAAATTAAAGTGTGTTGTTACACATGTATTTGTGTGATGAAAGTTGCAAAAGAAGCCTCAATTTCTCTTTTGTTTTCTTCTTTTTTCTCCTTTTTCTTCTTCCCCCTTCTTCCCCCCCCTTAACAGACTATTGTTCCCCAGCTTGATGCTAAGGGAAGAGAAAGAGAGAGAGAGAAATTGAAGCTTCTTTTCCATTATTTACTAGTTTATTTATCAGTATGTATTCTAAACGATTAAAGAAAAATAAAAAATATTGCCTTTTCCGTTTTTGAATGGGGGGGAAGAGTGGATCGGAAGGTCACCGGTTTGAATCCCACCAGCGCCAGAAATAAAAACAGGCAAAGTCTCCCAAAGTGTTGTTTTGTGTAAATTCAAGAGCCAATATCTTGCTTCTTGTGACATAACAAACAGAAGTTTAAGAACACTTGCTGTTGTTTTAATGATGTTTAATGACTGTGCTATGGGCCTACAGGTCTGTTGCTCTATTCAAGTTGCGTGTGTATCTTTGTTTATGCATCTGAAATGATCAGACCTCTGTTTCTTTCTCTTATGGACTGCATCACTCGCTATTAGCAATGTGTCAAATTGATTGAATAAAACTCAGATAAAAGATTTATATTTGAAAATAGATTTTTTTTTATTGAAATGAACACAAAAAACCTGTGAGCTGCCTCCTACACACTGGACAGCACACCCAGACCTACCATAGATGGTAGGGCATCCACGCCAGGAGCCTGTGGGTGAAAAAGTGCTCTGGTGTTGGGGCCTGGTTAGAGTGGCTCGTACCAGAGTTTCGAGTTTGGCCGCAGCCTCTGGTTCTCCCACAGGGTGGATGCAATCATCGCTGGTCTTGCTGTGGAATGGTCTTCTTCATCTCTGCCGGCAGCCAGAATGAATCGGGCGCCTGACCGAGAAAGGCAGGGGCAGCAGGACAATAGAGAGGACCAGGAGGGGCAGCAGGACCAAGGAGAGGACCAGGAGGGGCAGCAGGACCAAGGAGAGGACCAGAAGGGGCAGCAGGACCAGTAGTAGGGAAAACACCCACATCGGACTCATCTTTAAAAAATAAAAAAAGAAGCCAAACTCAGTGAATTACACATGCATCATCATATCAGAGTTATTTAACACACACACACACACACACACACACACACACACACACACACACACACACACACACACACACACACACACACACACACACACAGAAACAGACACAAATAGACACACAAACACAGGTAAAAACCTGCCTGCCTGAATGATTACAGGCCAGTAGCACTCACTCCAATCATCATGAAGTGTTTTGAGAGAGTGGTATTGGCACACATTAAGAGCAGCATACCGGACACCCTAGACCCCCTGCAGTATGCCTACCGGCCCAACAGGTCCACCTCAGACGCTCTCGCTGCTGTCCTCCAGTATTCCCTCTCCCACCTGGAAAACAGACTCCTACATCAGGATGCTCTTTATAGACTACAGCTCCGCTTTTAATACGGTCATCCCCCACAGACTCATCCACAAAATGTCCACACTTGGCCTGCACCCCACCCTCTGTGACTGGCTCCTAGACTTTTTGACTGGCAGGCCCCAGTCTGTCAGATTGGTAATAGGACTTCA
This sequence comes from Argentina silus, assembly GCF_951799395.1. NCBI lineage: Eukaryota > Metazoa > Chordata > Actinopteri > Argentiniformes > Argentinidae > Argentina > Argentina silus. Next base: position 49,787,886 of record NC_139654.1, read on the forward strand.
GCCAGCATTATTACAAATGTTGGCACTCCACAGGGATGCGTCCTCAGCCCCATCCTCTACACCCTGTTCACCCCTTGACTGTGTCGCCTCCCACAAGGACAACATCATCCTAAAGTTTGCGGACGACACCGCAGTGATAGGATGCATCACTGGCGGGGACGAATCGGCTTACAGGAGGGAGGTGGCCAGTCTGGTAGCATGGTGTGAGGACAACAACCTCACCCTCAATACGGACAAGACAAAGGAGATGATAGTGGACATGAGGAAGAAGAGGGGACCTCATCGGCCACTGTACATCCGGGAACTCGAAGTAGAGAGGGTGAGCAGCTTCAAATACCTGGGCGTCCACATCAGCGAGGACCTCACCTGGACACTTAACACCACACAGCTGGTTAAGAAGGCCCAACAAGCGGCTTTACTTTCTGAGGAGGCTGAGGAAGTTTGGCATGTCGCCCAAGATCCTCAGCAACTTCTACAGCTGCATTGTTGAGAGCATCCTAACCAGCTGTATCACTGTGTGGTACAGCAGCACTATTGCTATGGACCGCAGACGCCTGCAGAGAGTGGTGAAGACCGCTGAGAAAATCACCAGGACTCCACTGCCCTCTCTGCAGAGCATCTACCACCGCAGAGTCCACAGGAGAGCCATCCATCCTCAAGGACCCCACCCACCCCCAACACGGACTGTTCACACTTCTACCCTCAGGCCGGAGGTACAGAAGTGTTAAATGCAGGACCACCAGACTAAAGAATTCCTTCTTTCCCACTGCCATCAGACTCCTAAACAACGCATAGGAGATTATAATCATTGACTACCTCATATAACTGTACTACCTCATAACTGAACCCGACTTCAGTTTGCACATGCATAATTGCACTGTTTACATTTGCACTGTTTTATTATTATTATTGTTGCTTTTTTATTATCACATGCTGCCTTAAATTTTGTTATCTTGTACATTTTGTTTAGTATATATTGTATATTTTTTAGTATTGTACATTTTACATTGGTTGGCATTCTGCGGACAGTAAAGCAAGAATTTCATTGTACAGGGAAATGTGTTTTCTACTGTGCATATGATAATAAACACTTTGAATCTTGTTCAACAGGGGAAGGGGTCCTCATAGACGGCCGTAGCAGGGCTGGACAAGGACTTGGGTACAGGGGAAGGGGTCCTCATGGAGGCCGTAGCAGGGCTGGACAGGGACTTGGGTACAGGGGAAGGGGTCCTCATGGAGGCCGTAGCACTCCTGCTTACAGGGAGGAGGTCCAGCACCTAACAGTGTGGTGCAACGACAACAACCTGGCTCTCAACACCAGGAAGACCAAAGAGCTCATTGTGGACTTCAGGAAGTCAAAAGCTGGCACACACACCCCCATCCTCATCAACGGGACTGAGGTGGAGCGAGTCACCAGCTTCAAGTTTCTGGGTGTCCACATCTCTGAGGATCTCTCCTGGACCCTCAACACCTCTACCCTGATCAAGAAGGCTCACCAGCGTCTCTTCTTCCTGAGGAGACTAAAGAAGGTCCATCTGTCTCCTCAGATCCTGGTGAACTTCTACCGCTGCACCATCGAGAGCATCCTCACCAACTGTGTCACAGTATGGTATGGCAACTGCTCTGCATCTGACCGGAAAGCACTGCAGAGGGTGGTGAAAACTGCCCAACGCATCACCGGTTCCTCACTCCCCTCCATTGAGGCTGTCCAGGGCAAACGATGCTTGCGTAAGGCACGCAGCATCGTCAAGGACATTTCTCACCCCAATCATAGACTGTTCACCCCACTCCCCTCCGGGAGGCGCTACAGGTCTCTCCGCACCCGAACCAGCAGGTTCAGAGGTAGCTTCTTCCCTGCGGCTGTCACCCTACTGAACTCGAACTCTGCACCTAGGTGATAACCTACCAACCCCTGCACTCCCCCCACCCCCCCCGGACAATTGCAATTACAAACTGCTCTTACTCCATACCACTGCTCTTCTGTACATATCTGTCTATACTGTTCATAATCTGTCTATACTGTTCATAATGCACATATCCTTATATTTTTCTTTAATACTACTATTAATACACTGCACATATCTGTACATACTGTACATACCTGTTTATACTGTTCATACGGCATTCCATATTTATTCTGCTATTTACTCTAATGTTACTGTTAATACGTATACCTAGACTGCATTGCCTATACAGCTCATATGCTGCTTACACTGTTCATACTGCATCCTATTTATTCTGCTATAATGCTACTGCTAATTCATATACTGCTTACACTGCACTACTTATACTATACTGCACTATTATACTGCACTACCTGTATATACTGTTCACACTGCACTTCTGGTTAGACGCTAACTGCATTTCGTTGTCTCTGTACTTGTACTCTGCACAATGACAATAAAATTGAGTCTAATCTAATCTAATCTAATCTAATCTATTGGCATTACCAGCAGGGGTAGTAGCAGGGCTGGACAGAGACTGTGAGGGAGAGGAAAGGTAGAGTACACCAGGAGAGTATATTGTGATTGTGCATGTATCTATGTGATTGTGGGCATAAGCCACATTAGTCACACACGAGTTACACTAATAACACAGAGATATTAAGACGAACAAATCCATGTAATACCTCAACAGGCTTCCTAGTCACAAGGTTTGGTTTGGCTGTAGCACCAGAAGCCCCTCCAAATCGGGGTTTATGAAACTGAAGAGAAGAATGGCAAGTCAAATTGGTCAGAATAAAATGATGACAAAACAGTGCTTCGATAAAATAGATGGATAACGTTTGG
>NC_139654.1:49795674-49813174 GCF_951799395.1 Argentina silus
TTTAAAAGAACAGTATCTGTGCAGGTCCAAGAGTGTTTTGCCTGATTGGAGGGTTTCTCATAACCATGACAAGGTATCCATTGCCACAAGAACAACTCCACTCTGGTGGGACTTGAACCCACAACCTTTGCTTCCCTACCACTGAGAAGCCTAGAAGTCCAATGTGCTATATGCGCTAAAACTGTTAAAAATAATAATAAAGCAGAGCTTGAAGATGGCTTTTGCTGTGAGTGCAAGCAGAAGTGTAAGGCACCGCTGGGATTCGAACCCAGGATCTCCTGTTTACTAGACAGGCACTTTGACCAACTAAGCCACAGCGCCTGCACGGAGTCTTCACAACCCATTTGTCAGTAAACTTGCAAATCCAAATCAGATTCGATGGGGGAAGCCCATCCTGGCAAACCAGAGACGATTTGATAGTGGGGAGAGTCTATCAAAATCAGGACGTCCCTGGGTGGGCTCGAACCACCAGAGAGAATATAGTATACACTTTGTGTCAAAAAGTGATGACGTCACATAAATTTAATCATCGAAAATAATACTTGAAAATTATAAGTCCCGCCCCCTTTGGGGGCGGATGTGGTGTGCTGTTGATGCTGGTCCAATGAGACGTGGGGGGAGAGGCTAAAGGTGTTCTGGTGTTTGTCGGAACTTGACATTTTTATGAGGCTGTGGTCACCCCCATAGGATGTAGATCCGTGAGAATGGAATGTATGGGTTAGGGGGGAGGGGAGGGGAGGGGAGGGTAGGGGATGTGGAGGGGGCCCCCATGGGGGGCCCTGAACTGCCTGAAGAACCATAGGGGGGTCAGCTAAAGTTTGTCACTGATAAGGGGTGTTGGGAAGGGTGTTTATTGCCCTATGAGACGTGGGTGAGAGTCTAAGGTGTTCTGGGGTTTGTCGGAACATGACATTTTTATGAGGATATGGTCACCCTCGGGCGCTATAGAACCGTGAGAATGGATTGGATGGAATAGGGGGGAGGGGAGGGGGCCCTCATGGGGGCCCTGAACTGTCTGAAGAACCATAGGGGGTTCAGCTAAAGTTTGTCACTGATAAGGACTGTGGGATGGGTGGTGATGACTTTATGATGCATACAGGCCTCTATGTCAAAATTGCATGTGAGGCTTAAAATAAAACTTCAATACTGGGGGGTTAAAATGTGCAATTAAAAAATGGTTAGGCTGCTACTCTAGTGCTAGTATTGTGTTCAATAATGAAGGGTTAGGGTTAATAAAAGGGGGGCTTAAAAAAAAAAAGGTTCAATTTTTAAAAATGTTTAGTTTCAAACGTGGGTCTGACCCGTGCCTCGGACGTGACGTTGATAAGATCACGTGTTTCCCGGGCAAAAAAGGTGTATATATATGACCCATGGGTGGGAACTGTAGTAGTAAGTAGTTGTGGATGTATGACATTGTCTAAAATGGCGTCTACAAGGAGGATGGGGGAAATGGAAGGGTGTTTAATGATCCATGAGACATGGGTGTGAGGCTAAGGTGTTCTGTTGTTTGTAAAATTAGTTGTAGCATCTTGACATTTTTATGAGGAGGGGGTCACCCCCGTAGGATGTAGAACCGTGAGAATGGATTGGTTGGATTAGGGGGGAATCACAGGGCCCTGAACTGTCTGAAGACCGACCGACCGAGGTCCTGCTAAAGTTTGCCTCTGATAAGAGCATGTGTTTCCCTGACAAAAAGATGTATATATATGAGACCCTGAGAGCTGGTCACAAAGGGCCGAAGACTTGGGACTGCTGAATCTGACCAATCTCTCACTCTCTCAGCCATGGAAGATGTACGTAAGTTTTTCCTATGGGGTTTCCCATCCAGAGGGTGTAAGGGAGGGTTTCTGTAAGAGAGGTAATCTTTAATCTTTCCAGATCAAACAATTGACTCTACAAGTCTTCAATCGTCACCTCATCGTGAACGTCAAATAGCACGTGTTTCTCCATATCGTCCCTGGAGGGATGCTGTAGGTATGTTAAATAAATAAATAAATAAATAAATCAACAAATTATTAAATACATAATTAAATAAAAACAATCTGTAACCTGCTTCTCTTCTTTTTACAATGGAAGCCGAGGGTTACAACGTTGAAGATTCTGGACCCCTTGATACATTCAGGCAGTTCCTATCGGCTGAGAGCGACAGTGAGGCGTATTTGCCGACGTCACCACAAGCTTCTCTCCACAGCGAGGATGCGCAGCTACCTGGACTGAACCATCTTGAGGAGAATCGCCAAGGTTTTTATAATAATGATGATGATGTTCAACTGTCTCCCGTCCCCAGTCAAGATGCGCATGACGATGATGGTCGCCCTGATGCGGTTCTCTCAGCTTATTATGAAGGTCTTAATGAAGGTCTGGCTCTAGCAGAAGTGTCTGATGAAGATGAGGATTCAGAGACCGATTCTGTGAATAGTCTAGATTTTGAACAGAGTTTGATCAGTATTGAAATGAGATTGCATACGGCCCGGTTGTTACGTGTGAGATCCAGAAATATAGCACAACCTGGTGATCGCCGTAGTAGGCTTAGACATATACGAAAGCGTACAGGCGTATTGAAACGTATCGCAAGACGTCTGTTTACTGTTTAAAAAGTCACAGTTTCATTCAAATTAATAATATTAAAAAAAAAAAAAAAAAAAAAAAAAAAAATGGCTGAATCAGACAGGGTTAATCATCATGATATTCCACATGACCTCAGGCAAATGGTCAATGATCTTAATACGTCTAGTGTTGTTAGAGAGTTTGAACCTGTAGACCGTCCATTACATCAGATGCTTCCCGATGTCCCTGTAAACAGGCCTCAGGAGCACTACTTCCTCCCTACCGAGGAGGCGTTAGATGATATACTCGCCGCTTATAGATATCCTTTATCTGACACGCTTCCGTCGTCTACCTGTGTGGAGGATGGGTCTGATTCGACAGAGGATGTTATGGATCCCAGTCGTGATATGGACATGGATTGGAGTCCTATACCCCTTTCCCAGATAACTGACTATGAGTCCCCCTGGACTCCAATACCCCTTTCCCAGATAACTGACTGTGAGTCCCCCTGGACTCCAATACCCCTTTCCCAGATAACTGACTGTGAGTCCCCCGGGACTCCAATACCCCTTTCCCAGATAACTGACTATGAGACCCCCTGGAGTCCCGCTGATAATGTATGTTGTCAAGCCGTCAACGATGTTGAAACTCAACACGGGAGCGGTGGAGGTGTTGGAGATGGAGAAATTAATGATAATGTAATGGGTAATAACAACCAGCAATTACCAGAGGAGGGTGAAGCCGGAGTGTCTGTACCGTCCTGTAATGGAGGTAACGGGGAGGATTTTGCGGAGCGTATGGAAATTGACCGAGGCTCTATTGACACGCCTGATGGCATGCAGGTAATAAACAGAGAGAGCTTCAATAATGTTGAGGTGAGATCATTTTTAAATTTCCCAATGCCCGATAGGGCACTTACCAACCCTAATTTTGGAGAGTTTTACCACGCTGTAGTAAATGGTTTTCAGAACCGAATGTCTGCGATAATCGAAAGAGTTGGGGTAAACCCTCGCGATATTATCCAGCTCAATTTACGAGCTGATAGCTTACAAGATGACGTCTCAATGACTGTGCGTTACGGTGAAGGTAGGCTAACAGATTTCAACCAAATTCTTGACCGGCTTGTTCAGTCTAACATGGCTATTTTCAGTGGTTCAGGAATGCATCTTTCCGTGAACATTGTCAGGCCTCCGGGCGGTTCAGGTAGGCGGAAAATTAATACATTATTTATCACGAGATCCTAAAAAAAAAAAGCAAACATTTATTTGTAATTCCAAATCTGAACCATGCATGCTTCGGAATAAACCTAGCTCTACTTGCAAATCCCGGTTTAACCGATGAAGAGGCAGGGAGGGAGGGTTACAATATTCATGTCGAAGCCGGGCTCGGGGCTAATGATAGGACCACATTTGAAGATGTGATCAAATTTGAACAGCTGTTAAACTGTAAAATCTTTATTTTTTACAGAGCCTCAGATAGAGTTAATCTGATTACGTTCCATACTGAAACAGAGTCAGAGACAATCCGTTACATGCTTTTGCATGACAATCATTTTTACGGGATAAAAAATGTTAAAGGATTCCTTGGCTGTGCATTTTTCTGTATTCATTGTTACACGGGGTATAGTCGAGAAGGAGGACACTATTGCGAAAAAGCTTGCAACGTCTGTCTTTCAGACTGTAAACAACAAGCTGCATTTCAAAAAGTCCATTGTAATGATTGCAATCGTAACTGTTCAAATAGTGTGTGTTATAGGCTGCATAAGGTGTGCAGATGGCATCCAAAAGCTAAAAAGATGGCTAGCAATTGTCAAATAAATAAGAAATGTCTTAAATGTGGATTTACATACCGTATAAACCTCATAGACTCTAAACCCCATGTCTGTTCAATTAAAGTTTGTCACATCTGTAAACAATTCCTTCAGCCCGTTAAACCCCCATCTTTGTCAGCTGTTCAGACTTCTGAAGAAGTGTCAGAGTGCGTGGATATTCATCAATGTTACATGCAATCTAAACCTCGTGTACCAGAGGAGAGGATTAATCAGAAGCTGGTATTTTATGATTTTGAATCAAGCCAGACAACTGGAACACATATCCCTGTCTATGTGGCTACACAATCCCTGCATGGGGTTCGATGGTGTGCCCAGGGTCCTAATTGTGCTCTAGAGTTTTTATTGCATTACCGGCAAAACCAATTCAAAGGCACGGTGTTCTTAGCCCATTATAGCAAAGGTTATGACAGTTATCTAATTTTAGAGGCATATGTAAAACAGGGGATAACACCGTTCGTCATAGCCCAAGGGAGTAAAATCATACTCATTATTGATAAACAATTCCGGCTCAAATTCATTGACACATATTCCTTCATCCCCATCCCCTTAAGACAGTTTCCAAAAGCGCTAGGATGTAAAACTGAATTGAAAAAGGGATATTTCCCTCATAAAATGACAGATTATTCAAAAATGTTAAATAAGTACAAGGGGGCATATCCAGAAGCAGAAATGTACGGATGTGATGAAATGTCGATAGAACAGAGAAACAGTTTCTTTAAGTGGTATAACACAGTAAAAGATCAGGAATTTGACTTTTTAACCGAGTTAAAGGCTTATTGTCAGAATGATGTGGAGATTTTAGCCGAAGGTGCCTGCAATTTCCGCAATGAATTTATAAAGACAACTCAATGCGATCCTTTTGCGAGCGTGACAATTGCGTCAGCAGCTTTAGCTGTTTTTCAAACCAATTTCTTAATCAAAAACACAATCGCATTACCAGATGCTAACAACTACAGACGACAATTCAAGGCCTATTCCCATGCTTCGATACAGTGGCTTGAGTATCTAGCGTTTTCACGCTGCATAGACATTGAACACGCATTAACACCTCAGGGTGAACGGTGTTTCGGCCCTCTTCATGTCGATGGGTATGCAGTGATAAAAGGTGTGAAAACAGCATTAGAATTCTATGGCTGTTATTTTCATGGTTGTCCGACTTGTTATAACCCTCACGACATATCGCCGCTTACAGGAATAGAGTTTGGCGTGATGTACTCTAACACTCTGAAAAGGCTAACTCGGTTAGAAACAGAGTTTAAGCTGAAAACAGAGGTTATATGGGAACATACATGGAATTCGATGAAACAACAGCAACCTTCTGTTAAATTATTCCTAGAGAGATACCGGGAGCCTAGCCCTTTAAATCCTAGGGCCGCGCTATTTGGAGGCAGGACTGAGGCTATTGTCTTAAGACGCAAAATTGAACAAGGGCAGACCATCCAATATGTCGATTTTACCAGCTTATACCCGTATTGTAATGCAGAGTTTGATTATCCAATTGGTCACCCGGTTATAATCAGGAAAGATTTTAAACCGGTTGAAAATTACTTTGGCTTTATACATGCTAAAGTTCACCCCCCGAGGGGTTTGTTTTTCCCTGTGCTACCTATGAAAAATGACGAAGGTAAATTGCTTTTTACACTCTGTCGAACATGTGGGATTGAAAATAACCAGAATTCGAATTGTTTGCATTCTCTGGATGAGAGATCGCTTCAAGGCGTATGGGTTAGCATTGAGTTATTAGAAGCTCAAAAAAGAGGTTACATTATAGCTGAAATTTATGAGGTCTGGCATTTTGAACAGAGATCCGATAAATTGTTTAAAGATTACATCCATACATTCCTTAAGCAGAAGCAGGAGGCCTCGGGGTATCCTGAGGATGCCACAGACGAGGTTAGTAAACAGGCTTATATAAACGATTATAGAGAGAATCAAGGTATCCAACTTGACCCGCATAAAATTGTGTACAACGCTGCAAAGCGTCAGATCGCAAAACTTTTACTTAATTCCCTCTGGGGAAAAATGGCTCAAAGATCTAATCAACTTACAACCAGTATCGTGAAAGAACCCAAAGAGTTTTTTCAGTACCTCTTTAGCAGTAAGTATGATATAAGCCAGTTCCATTTCATAAATAATGATATTGCAATCATTCAATGGCGTCATAATTCCAAGTGTGTCTTACCACCCGGTGACTCAAATATTTTTTTAGCGGCGTTTACGACAGCATATGCAAGAGGTGTATTATACAAACAGTTACATTTATTGCAAGAGCGAGTACTATACTATGACACCGACTCAATTGTTTACCTCTCCAGCCCTGAAGATCTTTACACCCCTCCGACAGGCAATTATCTAGGTGATTTGACATCGGAATTAGCGGCTGATGATTATATTTGTGAGTGGACCGCAGCGGGTCCGAAATCCTACGGCTTTCTCACCCTGCAAGGAAAGGTGTGTTTGAAAGTCAAAGGTTTTATCCAGAATTATGAAAATTGTAAAAAACTTAACTTTAATAATTTGACTGCTCTGGTAGAAGACTATATTATAGATCCTAACACGCGACGCGAGATCCCTGCCCGTTACAATAGAATTAAACGTGATATCAAAGCTTTTTCGCTCGCTAATAAACATCAAGTTATCAACTTTTCTGTTGTTTTTGATAAGAGACGCCTTCTCCCTTCGGGTAGAACATTGCCGTTTGGTTACTGAGTTGTTATTACCGGTTATCATCTGTTATTACCTGGGTTCACAATAGCCTGTGTTCACAATGTATCCTAATGATGTTTTATAGTGTTTGAAAAAATGTATTCTACAGTGTATTCTACAAAGTGTCCTAATGGTGTTTTATTGTGTTTGAAAAATGTATTCTGCATTGTATTCTACAAAGTGTCCTAATGAGGGTTTTATTGTGTTTGAAAAATTTATTCTGCAATGTATTCTGCAATGTATTCTACGAAGTATCCTAATGTTGTTTTATCGTGTTTGAAAAATGTATTCTGCAATGTATTCTGCAATGTATTCTACGAAGTATCCTAATGTTGTTTTATCGTGTTTGAAAAATGTATTCTACAATGTATTCTACAATGTGTTCTACGAAGTATCCTAATGCTGTTTTATTGTATTTGAAAAATGTATATCTCATTAAATTCTTATTCATACGTCACCCCACCTCGTCGTTTTTTACATATTCTGGGCTGGATATAATCAGGGTTCATCGTTAACCATGCGGTTAGTCTGTTTTAGTACAGTTGTAAGAATGGATGTGACTGTCGATCTGGCATTCCAAATGCCCTGTAGCATGCTAATAGTGGGGCCTAGTGGCTCAGGTAAAACTTTTTTTGTAAAACAATTACTTGAAAACATGGAGAGTACATTTTCAAAAGTGCCGGCTCGTATAATCTGGGCATACTCTTCATATCAGCCAATGTATGACGAGCTCAGTCAAAATGTCAATATCGAATTTGTAGAAGGTATTCCCGCAAACTTTAATGATGAAAATCTATTCCCACGGAACCAACACAATCTTTTAGTGGTAGATGACTCCATGGATGTGGGGGGCAATCATGAAGAATTAATGAAAGCGTTCACAGAATATCGCCATCATAAAAAATTGAGCGTATTTTATCTGCTTCAGAATTTGTTTAATCAAGGGAAACATTCGCGCACGATTAGTTTAAACACTAATTACATGGTGCTGTTTAAATCACCGCGTGATAAAATGCAGATCCGGGTTTTAGCTCAACAAATGTATCCCGGCCTGAAAAAATTATTTTTAGAAAGTTATGAAGATGCTACAAGGGAACCGTATACATATTTAATCGTTGACCTGCGTCCTAATTGTCCAGAACCCCTAAGACTGAGGAGTGGAATACTCCCTGGAGAGTGGCCGGTGGTCTATCAAACTAAAAAGTGACAAGAGACTTTTTAAATAAATAAACCATGTCTCAACGGATGAAAAGAAACCTTCCCATTTTAAAAGCTTTGCTCGCTCTAAAACCCTCGGAGAGAAGAAGTTTTCTATGTAGGGGGTCGGAAGATCTCATACTAGCCCTGTGTGAGATTGCTTTAAACATATTGAAGGGAAACATACCTCTCACCCCTGGACAGTTCACTAAATTAAAAAAACAGAAAAAATTTATCAAGCTTTTTGCCCAGCGTAAAACCGGATTTAAACACAAGCGGAAAGTGCTGACGCAATCGGGGGGCTTCCTATTGCCCTTATTAGCGACAGCCCTACCCTTTATAACTAGTCTGTTCTCTCGGCAGAGATAGTCAGAGACATTCTGGGCATGTCTGCGTTTAATAAAATGTACATGATTTCTCCACAACAGCTGGATAATTTAACCCAAAAGAGTTCACAGAGCATTGGCGAGCGAGCCCAACATGTCTTGCAAAACAATATGGAACGAGTTCTGAAACAGACAAGTGTTGACTCGCATACTAAAGCCAAGCAGTTCAATGATTTACTCGATAAATATCTAACCTTGCACCGCAAGGGGGCGACTCAAGATCGCGAAATCGTTTTTAAACTACCTGACAAACCCTCTGAGAAATCAGGTGAAGCCGATGAGGGCTACATAAGAGTGGGGGAGGAGGAAGAAGCTTCAGACACCCTGGAGGAGGAGATTTTGGAGAATATAGGCTCTCGCAATCGAAAAAACGCCGCCTACATTCTGCAGAAGCTTCGTCAATCAAACCTTCTAAGTTGGAATCGTTCAGGCGAGATAATTGTCCAGGATAGTCCTATTAAAGGATCTCATATTTTCGATTTGATGAAGACGTTGTCAAACCGTCGGTTCCATTCCGGAACTCTACCGCGAGGCTGGGATGTTTTTTTAAATACAATTTCCGAATTAAATATTCCAATCACAACGGTTACGAACACACACGCTCGCCAGCAATTACGCCTTAAACCCTCCAAAACCGCGAGTGAATCAATTCCTCAGATACGTCATAGCAAGAGAAACCGTGGAGAAAAAAAAAAGAAATCTCCATTGTCAACATCATTATTATTAGACATGTCTTACGCCATGACCCCTTCTAAAAAAAACCCAATGGACATGTTACAGATGGCTACACCTGCAGACTCTGAATGGTCAACGCCCACCGAATGGCAACTCTCTACACCCATCCATTCTAGATGGTTAGATTTCAATCGAAAAAAATGAATTCAAACAGACTGTATGATGTTTTAATCAATAAAATGATTTATTGAAATTAATATATGTTCGAAAAGAGTATTCATTCATGACAATTATAACACTCATTAAACAGTTTTAAAGAGCAGGCATTCTGATTATACATTTTAACAGTCTTCATCCGTGAAATACATTTAGCATATTTCTTGACAAACTTGCTGACCATAACATCATTCTTTTTTAAATGATCTGAATACAATCGCATTGTTTCTTGAAAGGAGAGTCCTTTAAATCGATGACATAGGTAGAATACTACATGGGCTCCACAAGTCGTTGAATAATCATCTTGAACCTTCTGTTTGTTATAGAGTATTTCTTGAGCATTCCTTGATAGAAAACGCATAAACGCTTCAGGGTAGAATCTGTGATCTGGAGGATTTGCATATGAATCAAAAAATGTTGCCTTGTCTGGTTCAGCTTCGATAATCATACCCACCCAATGTTCGCCTTCTCGGTTCTGATCGTGCGTGTTAACGACTAGATAGCTGGGGCGTCTAGCTATCTCGGAGGGTAGTAAATCACTAGGCCAAACACCGGCAAAAGCATCACCTAAAATTGGCTTTAATATAGACTCCAGCTGATGGTTATCCATCCTTTTATCAGGTTTAAAGGTTTCCACTTTTTTTTTTTTTTTTTTTTTTTAATAGTCAATCAGGACTTGACGCTTTGAGTTTATCTCTATAACACTGTCGTAGCAGGCGTACACTATCAGGGTCATTGTCTGAGGGAGGGCTATTCTGAATCTTAAATCCAGACGACATGTGCCATGCACCGAGGGTGAGAGAGCCTCGCTGTCTAATTCATCATCCCTTGACAAATTGAACAGGAACAGCGAGTATCCATTTTCAAAGTTGTCACGGTTGATGCAGAGCGGAGAGTCTCTGATATGTCGGTTTGTACCCACATATAAGTTGTAAAATTCTCGAACACTCTGATGGGTGTCAAAGTGGGGTTGGTAGGGTTTTGCGGGAATATAGCGTGAATTTACACTGAGACTGAGATATTCAAGATCCGAGTGATGGAATTTGAAAGGGTTCTTATCTCTTGCCCCTACGAAAGCTCGATGATCAACTAATCCCGCTACTATATATTTAGGGAGCCTCCCTAAATATAAATTGTCTTGCGCGCACACCCGGGAGCCTCTAGGGATTGTATAATTCTTAACGACTACCCTGCTTATAGGGTATAACGCATTGGATTTCATCAGAGCAGCCGAATGTCCTAACATGACATCGGGTGAAACCTGTACTTTTTTCGCAAAAATACTTGCAGATAGGATTTTTAATGCATACTCCTGGTCAGCAGCTGACACCAGTGTAAAAGCACTTTTGGCTTTCACCAGTTTCAAACGAACATCGACATTGTTTAACAAGAGTCTTTCGGAGAAAAATATGTCACTGTGTAGAGGTCCCATTACTTCGAATGCGCGTGAATCTCGACAGAAGCTCGCGCGCTTAACAAGTCCTGTGTTAGGACCATCAGCGGCAATAGATACAGAGTCCAAATCTACACCTTCATCTTTGTACCATAGACCCGCGGAAAACTGACTCTCCAAGGTTTCTTTTGAAAAGTTGAGCAGAGTTTCAATAATAGATCTGTAAGGATGTGTAGCGGACGATGAGCTAATGAGAACATCATTTAGACTAACATCTACCTGGGAGAATATAGTATTTAAGGGGTATTGTATTATTCCACAATTATCACCGCCCCCCAGATCTGTTCCATCAGCCTTGGTAATCTTGAGTCGTAGATATAGCAATGTTGAGTTTAGATCTAGATATGCACTTCCACTTCCTGATATCTGAAAATCCAGAACCTCTTGATCCACAATAGAGTTTAGAGGATGGATCTCCACGTAACCGCTTTGTTCTATAGACAATTGGGTCATGGGCGGTGCAAAAAGGTCAAGTTCCGATTTGGTGCACTCTGCTGAGAGATGATGTACAAGAGACATTCTTCTTATTCTTATTCTTATTATTTTTAGAATATATTTCCGTCAGTTTGTTTTTTAGACTTTCTGGGTTTTTTTGATATGCGTTTCTTAGAGGTGCGATGCTCTAACAATGCCACAGATCTTTTTCTTCTTCTTCCTCTGGCAAGGCGTCCTATTCCAGATCCTTCCTGAGACCTGCTGGCGCGATCGGCGATATGACGGGTTACGGCCCCCACAACGTCTGATGCTATCCCCTTCGCTGCTGTTTTCAAATGCGGTTTAACTATATATGCGCCGCGCTTAAGAAACGGTAGGACAAATCTGAACACCCTACTTAAGATAGACCCTAACCCTCGACCATATTGCACAGGAGTACCTACAAACCCACTTAGACTGCCGCGCCCTGTTTGGTTTACGTAATAATTCACAAATCTTTGTGAATCCATTTTTTTATTTTATTTTTGCTGCTGTTTTTGCTTTGTTCTATAGATTCAGATGAGAGACTTGGGTTTAAAGTGCAGCTTGCAAATTGTCTTCCCGTATGTGAATCGAATCGGCTTGTTTAAATCCGTTTTTAGCTCAATCTGTATATCCTGAATGCGCTGTTTATTAACAGTAACGTAGTGTAGCCTGCTGTAGGAGAGAGTGATTACATCCCCGTAAGATCCTTCTTTTTTAACGATTCTTAGAAGAGGAACCGTATAGTCACCAATATGCTGTGCTTCCACGATATTCGTATAGACGAAAAAATTATACTGCCCCGCATTAATATCGCTGGGATATTTACTCAACGGTTTTCCACCCGACCGTGTCCAAGCGTCGGGTTCAAACCCTAGCATGTAGGCTAGTGGAGCCTTGAACCTGAGAGAATATTTGTCAGGTCCTAATATAGAAATTCTTTTATGTATAGAACTGTAATATAAAAGTAGATCTGTTTTTTGTTTCTTAAATACGGCATTTATCTCCTTCACTATCGCATCGACACTGTCATAATAGCCTGTAGGGATTTTCTGGTAGAATGGAGGGTCCCGCGGTCTCGAATGGTCTTTCAGGTCATAGGTATCTTCTAAACTTAAAATATTATTCCAGGTATGACAGTACATTATCTCGGCTAACGCCACCTCATAAGGTCCATGTAACTCTATAGGGTGAGACAGCGTTATCGTATAATTTGAACTGTTATTGCTAGGGTAAACGCTGTGACATGCATTTGAAGGGAGAGTCACATAGAAAGATTCTCGCTCCTCCATCCTTGCTTCTTCTAGGTTGGCTTCTTGTTTTTCTTCCTCCCGAGCTCCATGACCTCTTTAGCCGGGAGCCATGAGTCAAACTGACTAGGCCAACCTTGCCAGTGGACTAAAACCATCTTCCGGCCCTTTTGAATTTTCTTGTCTAAAATCCTTTCTACCCGAAAGACTGTGTCAGAGGTGATTCTCACCTTCTGCAGTTCTGCTTCATAGAACGTGCCAGTAAGAATTTCACCTTTTATATCCCTTAATTTATAAACGGGCGGGAGTCTAGGGATACATTCGTTAACGATAAAGTATTCGTCAGTGAATGATTGTTCGTACATTTTATCGAATATCCCCCTGTATTTGGAAATCCGCACAATGTCACCCTCTTTGAATTTAAACACAGGGGTCATACTGTTCAGAGGTAAAGTCCCGTATAAATTCTCAAAGACTTGCATGCTATTGGAGGATGTTACCTCAACAGGTTTCATTTTGATACTGCTATGATAACTATTATTATAGCTATCAAGCAAATCCCGAATCACATCAATATATCTGCGAGTGTTCTTAGCTGTGAAAAACCTCCACATCTTTGTCTTCAGCGTACGGTTAAAACGTTCCACGACTGACGCCTTCAAATCACTACCCGTTGCAAAGTGTTGAATATTATGTTTCTTCATTAGTTTTTCAAAGATACGGTTAAAAAATTCTTTTCCAGCATCCGTTTGGATTTTAACTGGTATACCGCTCTCTTCTAAGACTGCTGCAAAGGCCTCCGCAACTACGACGGCCGTCTTGTTTTTTAAAGAGCGTGCATAAGCTTTTTTTGAAAATACATCTATTACTGTAAGCAGAAATTTAAAATTATCATTGTCTTCAGACAGTGCACCCATATCGCAAAGATCCACTTGAAATTGATACATAGGACGTGGCGCAAAAACCCGATTTCTAGCATAGGTTTTTCTAGCCGTTTTGTGTAAGGTATACGCCTCTTGACCAGACAGCCACTCTCGTACTTGATCACCGCTAACTTTTTCAGCCGTCTGCTCTTCGACGGCTTTTTGAAGTTTTTCTACCCCTCCAAAAGATCCAGGGTGTGCCGGGTCATAATATATTCTCTTCATTACACGCTCGGCCTTTTTCGAGGTCATGACGACTAGCAATCAAGCGAGATCTGAGTACAATGTCAATTTTGCATAATTATTTATTGATTACAAGTCATTACATCTGAATGATTACATGTCATTACATTTGAATGATTAATACAAGTTTTTAATACATCCCCACAGAAGTGTGTAAGACATTTAGGGCCCTATCAACATCAAATGCTAGACCATTCTTAAAGCGATATGTTGCTACATCAATTATATAGGTATACAGCACCATGAAATGACTAAATTTGAAGCTATGCATAGACATTTCTCTAATAATTCCATCTAATGTTTTTTCAAATTTCTCCGCATCGGAGGCATTTGAACCAATATACACCAATTCCTTACAACGGTTAAAAGACACACAATCTCTCACAATTTCCAATGACCTCTCAAAACGGACAACTTGTTCAATGTCAACATCGCTACATGTTTGAAATAAAGATTCATCATTAACCCGATTAGCAATAGCCCGTTTTACAAGAGAGCTGACCCCAGGATGACCTGAAGCGGAATTTAAAAAGTTAAAGAATAGTCTGAAAGCATTCCCCATTTTTGAACAGTTTAGACTTGTTCAAAAGAGGGTGTGAACTATTTCAACACTATTCCAGTAGGATACGAGTTCATCTATCATATGATCCCGGTCCCTGTTAACCCCCACATACGCATCAAGGATTTCTTTAAGTTTCCCCTGGATGTTTTCTTCATACTTCAGACCGTATAGAAAGGCCTCGGCTGCTCCTTGAACACGGCCGGTTGCTATTCCCCCTAATCCAACCGTCTCCAGAGCAACCATAAGAGTCGGGAGAAATTTCCACGTCCACAGGGCGGTCATCAGCGCCTCAAAGTTGTGGTAAAAGTAATCACTCTCTAGAGGGTACAGACAAGAATGTCGTCGTTGGCTTGGATGACCGGTTTTACACCCATAACATTCGTTTTTCATCTGAACGTCTATCACCATTGTTAACACCATGGCTACGCCGGCCTTCACCGTGTCCAGAAAAACATCAACATCCTGACGCTGAGATTGAAGCCGGTTCTCTAGAATTTCTTTAACCTCTACAACCATCGGATCAACCATGGGAGTGTTCTGAGGTGTCCCCTGGGCAGTGATGCTAGCTTCCGCAGAGGGTTCGTTCTGAGTCCCAGCGGACCCTGGTACTTGCAGGCTAGGCGAAGTCGGAGGTGTCTGATGGCCGTTGAGGACAGCATGATCTTCAGCCACAGGGGCTGCAAAATCTGAAGCCTGACCTCCGGGGGTGTATAGACCGGGTCCTTTGTCGAATGTAGGCCTGCCGGTATACGGCCTATATCTTCTGACGGGGAATTCAAGAGTCTCGAACAGAGTATTTGACGCGTCGCTGTCGGGTGAGACGGGTGAGTAGGTGACCGGGGTAATAGGCTCCTCGGAATCGCTCTGAGGCTCTAGG
Source organism: Argentina silus (assembly GCF_951799395.1). Taxonomy (NCBI): domain Eukaryota; kingdom Metazoa; phylum Chordata; class Actinopteri; order Argentiniformes; family Argentinidae; genus Argentina; species Argentina silus. Next base: position 49,810,997 of record NC_139654.1, read on the forward strand.
GCTTTCCACCTTGTGAGGTCGTCCGTCTGGGCATTCCGGTAGTCTTCAAGAACCGGTTTATACAAATCAGCGTAGCCGCTAGATTCCTGAGAAAGGCTCGGAAGATAGCTGAGAAGCTTAGACTCTTCATCTTGAGATTCTAAGGGTTTACATTCCCCACCTGTAGAGTAGCCTTCGTCTTCACTTGAGGATGGCAAATCGTTGACTGTGAAAAAATCAGCCATGTTGAAGTAATAAGTATTGTCGCACAAACTCGTTTTTCCAAACTTCTTATATAGATTGTAGGTGAGGGGGGGGGGTAAGGGGCATGTGTCTAGTAGGCGTGTCTAGTAGGACTGGATAGTAGAGGTGTCTAGCACGATTTACTATGATTCAACACCATCTGTTTCAAGCGTGTCTTCAGGAAAAAGATTACGACTGCATAACTCTAAGTCAGACCGAGATCTAGGGGTTAAACGCCTGGAAGGGCCTGAGATCCGTTTACCTGAGCACGTGTTCAGACTTTTTGCCAGCTGGAGGAGTCTCTGTCTCTGACTTTCCAGCTTGAAAAACCCAGTGATAGATTTCAGGAGATTTCTCAAGGTTGAGAAGTCTACCACTTTGAACGCCAGTTTAATAGGCCAGTAGCGCTCTTTCTCCATCACCGTCTTTGGTCTTTCAGAAGACTCTGCCTCTGTCTGGAATCGCACCAACAGCCATATGTGAGATCTTGAACAGTCAACAAGAAAAGCTTCCTGCGGGTTACGGCACGGTACTCTAAGATCCACGCCCATCTCTATAGAAGCTTTCATACCCTCCAGGGGCACACTTTGTGTGTCGTGCACAGATTGCATGTAGCGGATGAATTCCAAGATGTAAGCCTTCAATGTATCGAATTCTGATGAATAGATTCTCAGACGATTCTCTGATTCTTTTTCGAAAGCGTATATGTCCGCATAGGGGTGTGCACCTCCAGATGCATACTCTACATACACTACACTACCATCCGTCAATTCCCACATCATACTTGTAGACGCCATTTTAGACACTGTCATATAGCCTCAACTACTCCAGATCTCACCCTTGCTCATATATATATACATACACCTTATCCCCGGGAAACACGCGTCTCATTGGGCCACCCTCATCAGCACACCACATCCGCCCCCCAAAGGGGCGTACACCTCCAAAGGGGCGTCCGCCCCCAAAGGGGGCGGGACTTATAATTTTCAAGTATTATTTTCGATGATTAAATTTATGTGACGTCATCACTTTTTGACACAAAGTGTATACTATATTCTCTCACCAGCCTTCCGGTTAACAGCCGAACGCGCTAACCAATTGCGCCACAGAGACCTGCAGAAATTGCCTCTCAATGGCAAAACATTTTTTTTAGAACAACGGCAGCAAAAGGAAAGAAGACGATGAGGCTGTTTCAAAATAAACCCTGCCAGAGGTCATCTGTACAGTGGAACCTCGAGATACGAATTTAATCCGTTCCGAGACTTCCTTCGTAAGTCAAAACATTCGTATCTCAAATTAAAAAAAAAAAGGGTTCGTGTGCAGGTGGCTGCCAGTTCTCGCGCGCGGCTGCCACTTCTCGCGAAAAAAAAGGATTCGTATCTAAAATTTTCATTCGTATTTCAATACAATTTCAATTCGTAACTCAAAACATTCGTATATTGGGGCATTCGTATCTCGAGGTTCCACTGTATTAAGAAGCAAACAGAATCAAGCGACTCTGGTGGGACTCGAACCCACAACCTTTGAATCCCTATCACTGAGAAGCCTAGAAGTCCAATGCGCTATGCATTGCGCCACAGAGCCTGAGTGAAAGTAGGAATGTAATCTCTCCCCTGTAACCAAAAAGTCAAAAACTGTTAAAAATAATAATAAAGCAGTGCGTGAAGATGGATTTCGCTGTGAGTGCAAGCAGAAATCTGAGGCACCGCTGGGATTTGAACCCAGGATCTCCTGTTTAGAAGAAGGCTGTTTCAAAATAAACACTGCCAGAGGTCACCTGTATTAAGAAGCAAACAGAATCAAGCGACTCTGGTGGGACTCGAACCAAGCTGACAAAGAAGCATGGCTGTACTTCCACTGTGTTTGCATTGTTGTAAAATTTTTCTCGCCCCCCCCCCACCCCCCTCCCTTTTTTACTGAGTAATCCAGGCCATGAAATAAAAGTGACAACAAAGA
>NC_139654.1:49820674-49873174 GCF_951799395.1 Argentina silus
AGTGTTTTGCCTGATTGGAGGGTTTCTCATAACCATGACAAGGTATCCATTGCCACAAGAACAACTCCACTCTGGTGGGACTTGAACCCACAACCTTTGCTTCCCTACCACTGAGAAGCCTAGAAGTCCAATGTGCTATATGCGCTAAAACTGTTAAAAATAATAATAAAGCAGAGCTTGAAGATGGCTTTTGCTGTGAGTGCAAGAAGAAGTGTAAGGCACCGCTGGGATTCGAACCCAGGATCTCCTGTTTACTAGACAGGCACTTTGACCAACTAAGCCACAGCGCCTGCACAGAGTCTTCACAACCCATTTGTCAGTAAACTTGCAAATCCAAATCAGATTCGATGGGGGAATCCCATCCTGGCAAACCAGGGACGATTTGACAGTGGGGAGAGTCTATCAAAATCAGGACGTCCCTGGGTGGGCTCGAACCACCAGCCTTCCGGTTAACAGCCGAACGCGCTAACCAATTGCGCCACAGAGACCTGCAGAAATTGCCTCTCAATGGCAAAACATTTTTTTTAGAACAACGGCAGCAAAAGGAAAGAAGACGATGAGGCTGTTTCAAAATAAACCCTGCCAGAGGTCATCTGTACAGTGAAACCTCGAGATACGAATTTAATCCGTTCCGAGACTTCCTTCGTAAGTCAAAACATTCGTATCTCAAATTTTTTTAAAAAAGGGTTCGTGTGCAGGTGGCTGCCAGTTCTCGCGAAAAAAAAGGATTCGTATCTCAAATTTTCATTCGTATCTCAGAGCACAAATTTTACGAAATTTCAATTCGTAACTCAAAACATTCGTATATTGGGGCATTCGTATCTCGAGGTTCCACTGTATTAAGAAGCAAACAGAATCAAGCGACTCTGGTGGGACTCGAACCCACAACCTTTGAATCCCTATCACTGAGAAGCCTAGAAGTCCAATGCGCTATCCATTGCGCCACAGAGCCTGAGTGAAAGTAGGAATGTAATCTCTCCCCTGTAACCAAAAAGTCAAAAACTGTTAAAAATAATAATAAAGCAGTGCGTGAAGATGGATTTTGCTGTGAGTGCAAGCAGAAATCTGAGGCACCGCTGGGATTCGAACCCAGGATCTCCTGTTTAGAAGAAGGCTGTTTCAAAATAAACCCTGCCAGAGGTCACCTGTATTAAGAAGCAAACAGAATCAAGCGACTCTGGTGGGACTCGAACCAAGCTGACAAAGAAGCATGGCTGTGCGACGAGGATGGGATTCGAACCCACGCGTGCAGAGCACAATGGATTAGCAGTCCATCGCCTTAACCACTCAGCCACCTCGTCCTACGTTCCTGTTGGCCCGGTAGCCCTTTCCACCGGATACGTACAGCCAGGACGTGAAGAAAGGCTTTTTAACAGTGGAATTTTGCTGCTACCTGGGGAAACATCTGTTGAACCATTGAGCCATAGGACTTTCACTTGGTGGACCCAGCTTGTGAAAGGTTTCGTCAAAGGGCTCGTCCGGGATTTGAACCCGGGACCTCTCTCACCCAAAGCGAGAATCATACCACTAGACCAACGAACCGTCTGACAACACCTTGCCCGTCCACCGCAACGGAGCCTCAGGTTGTGGGAAGTGTCCGCACTGTCTGCATAAAAAAAGGACTATTTCCTTCGCGTACGCAACGCTGGCAAGGTGACCCAAGACACTTTGATGGAGTCGTCCGAGCTGGTGAAAGGCTAAATCAGAGGGCTCGTCCGGGATTTGAACCCCGGACCTCTCGCACCCTAAGCGAGAATCATACCCCTAGACCAACGAGCCACGTACTAATGGATGCCCCTCCCCCGCAATGGAGCCTCAGGCTGGGGGATGTGTCCGCGTGACAGGCGGGATACTCACCACTATACTAACGAGGAGCTGTTTACCCTGAAATTCCACACATTTCAAAAAGATATTGTTTTGAGAATTAAAAAGAGAAAAAAAATACCTTGATTCAAAATTCAAGATTCAAGATTCTTTATTTGTCACGTGCATACAAGTATACAGTGAAATGCAAAAGTGACAGTGCCACAGAGTAGTGCAACAATACAATAAGTTTTAAAATACAATAAAATAAAAATAGAAGTACTAAAAAATATACAGTATGGACAGTATAAACAGTATAAACAATATGAACAGTATAAGCAGTAAGCATATAAGTAAGCAATATAAATAGCAGATGGATGATTATGTGTGTGCATATGTGTTAAGGTGACAGTGCATGTGTGAGTGACTTGAGGGGGGCACTGGTGGGGTCATTGTTGACGATTCTGATGGCGTGGGGGAAGAAACTCAGCCTTAGCCTCTCTGTTCTTGCTGCATGACAGCGGAGGCGTTTTCCTTGACTGACTGAAGGGATTGTTTCGGATTACCTTGACTTCATAGGTGAGCTCAGTGGATCACATTCTTCCAGCCAAGGGTTCCATGGTGTAATGGTTAGCACTCAGGACTCTGAATCCTGCGATCTGAGTTCAAATCTCAGTGGAACCTGTGGACATGTCATGTTTCCTTAAAAAGACACTATCTGTGCAGGTCCATAAGTGTTTTGCCCGATTGGAGGGTTTCTCATAACCTTGACATGGTATCCATCGCCACAGGACCAACTCCATCCAGTGAAGGGTTCCATTCTGTAACGGTTGAGCAAGGTTCCATGGTGTAATGGTTAGCACTCTGGCAACAGCCTGTTTCTTAAAAACACTGCCAAAAAACATAGAGGTTCAACCCGACAAAGACACGTTTGTTGTTTTTGTGCTCTGAAGTGAAAGGAATGCAAGAGACATTGTGCAGGTGAGAGAAATCCTTCTTCAGGCCATGAGATGCTAGGAATAAGAAGCCATTCTCCCCGTCGGGGAATCGAACCCCGGTCTCCCGCGTGACAGGCGGGGATACTCACCACTATACTAACGAGGAGCTGTTTCCCATGAAATTCCACACATTTCAAAAAGATATTGTTTTGAGAAAAAAAAATACCTTGACTGACCGAAGGGATTCTTTCGGATTACCTTGACTTCATAGGTGAGCTCAGTGGATCACATTCTTCCAGCCAAGGGTTCCATGGTCTAATGGTTAGCACTCAGAACTCTGAATCCTGTGATCTGAGTTCAAATCTCAGTGGAACCTGTGGACATATCATGTTTCTTTAAAAGAACAGTATCTGTGCAGGTCCAAGAGTGTTTTGCCTGATTGGAGGGTTTCTCATAACCATGACAAGGTATCCATTGCCACAAGAACAACTCCACTCTGGTGGGACTTGAACCCACAACCTTTGCTTCCCTACCACTGAGAAGCCTAGAAGTCCAATGTGCTATATGCGCTAAAACTGTTAAAAATAATAATAAAGCAGAGCTTGAAGATGGCTTTTGCTGTGAGTGCAAGCAGAAGTGTAAGGCACCGCTGGGATTCGAACCCAGGATCTCCTGTTTACTAGACAGGCACTTTGACCAACTAAGCCACAGCGCCTGCACAGTGTCTTCACAACCCATTTGTCAGTAAACTTGCAAATCCAAATCAGATTCGATGGGGGAAGCCCATCCTGGCAAACCAGAGACGATTTGACAGTGGGGAGAGTCTATCAAAATCAGGACGTCCCTGGGTGGGCTCGAACCACCAGCCTTCCGGTTAACAGCCGAACGCGCTAACCAATTGCGCCACAGAGACCTGCAGAACTTGCCTCTCAATGGCAAAACATTTTTTTTAGAACAACAGCAGCAAAAGGAAAGAAGACGATGAGGCTGTTTCAAAATAAACCCTGCCAGAGGTCATCTGTACAGTGGAACCTCGAGATACGAATTTAATCCGTTCCGAGACTTCCTTCGTAAGTCAAAACATTCGTATCTCAAATTTTTTTTAAAAAGGGTTCGTGTGCAGGTGGCTGCCAGTTCTCGCGCGCGGCTGCCACTTCTCGCGAAAAAAAAGGATTCGTATCTAAAATTTTCATTCGTATCTCAGAGCACAAATTTTACGAAATTTCAATTCGTAACTCAAAACATTCGTATATTGGGGCATTCGTATCTCGAGGTTCCACTGTATTAAGAAGCAAACAGAATCAAGCGACTCTGGTGGGACTCGAACCCACAACCTTTGAATCCCTATCACTGAGAAGCCTAGAAGTCCAATGCGCTATCCATTGCGCCACAGAGCCTGAGTGAAAGTAGGAATGTAATCTCTCCCCTGTAACCAAAAAGTCAAAGTCAAAAAGCAGGGAGTTTACTTCCACTGTGTTTGCATTGTTGTAACATTTTTCTCGCCCCCCCCCACCCCCCTCCCTTTTTTACTAAGTAATCCAGCCCATGAAATAAAAGTGACAACAAAGACCCTGCAAAATGTTGAAATGGTGAGTCCCGGAGGGAACATGAATGTGGTGGTCGTGAATGGTCATATTGTTGCGGTCCTGATTGGTCTCATGAGCGCATTGGTGGTATAGTGGTGAGCATAGCTGCCTTCCAAGCAGTTGACCCGGGTTCGATTCCCGGCCAATGCAAGTTAGGTGTCCTTTTCCCGAGGGGCCCATGCCTGCGTATCCAAAGGCGCAAGAATGACACTTCAGTCTCGTTGAAAGCGTCGGTTCGAACCCCGCCGAGGTTGAAGCTGTCTCTGTGCTCAAAGAAGCTGTTGGACGACGTCCGTCTGAATGTAGTCTCCGAAGCATGTGCCGCAGGCTTTATATTGTTTCTCCACCTCCTCTGTTTCCACGCCTACGGTCGTCCAAACTGGCAAAGAAGCATGGCTGTGCGACAAGAATGAGATCCGACCCCACGCGTGCAGAGCACAATGGAGCACAAAAGCGGCGACCCAAGACCAAGATGGAGTCGTCCGAGCTGGTGAAAGGCTAAATCAGAGGGCTCTTCCGGGATTTGAACCCGAGACCTCTCGCACCCTAAGCGAGAATCATACCCCTTGACCAACGAGCCACCTACTAATGGATTCCCCTCCCCCGCAATGGAGCCTCAGGCTGGGGGATGTGTCCGCGTGACAGGCGGGATACCCACCACGATACTAACGAGGAGCTGTTTACCCTGAAATTCCACACATTTCAAAAAGATATTGTTTTGAGAATTAAAAAGAGAAAAAAAAATACCTTGACTGACCGAAGGGATTCTTTCGGATTACCTTGACTTCATAGGTGAGCTCAGTGGATCACATTCTTCCAGCCAAGGGTTCCATGGTGTAATGGTTAGCACTCAGGACTCTGAATCCTGCGATCTGAGTTCAAATCTCAGTGGAACCTGTGGACATGTCATGTTTCCTTAAAAAGACAGTATCTGCGCAGGTCCGTAAGTGTTTCGCCCGATTGGAGGGTTTCTCATAACCTTGACAAGGTATCCATCGCCACAATAACTCCACTCTGGTGGGACTTGAACCCCCTGCCGCCTAGAAGTGCTATATGCGCTAAAACTGTTAAAAATAATAATAAAGCAGAGCTTGAAGATGGATTTTGCTGTGAGTGCAAGCAGAAATGTTAGGCACCGCTGGGATTCGATCCCAGGATCTCCTGTTTACTAGTAGTAGTGTGTGTATGCGCGTCTGCGTGCCTATGTGCATGCGTGCGTGCGTGCGTGCGTACCCACAGTAGAAGTGTGTGTGTGTGTTTGTGTGTGTGTGTGTGTGTGTGTGTGTGTGTGTGTGTGTGTGTGTGCGCGCGCGTGTGTGTGTGCGTGTGTGCGCGTGTGTGTATGTGCGAGCGTAGGTTTGGGCTTGTGTGCGCGCGCGTGCCTACTTGCGTGTATGCATAACCACAGCAGTACTAGTCGGCCTAGTAGTGTGTGTGTGTGTGTGTGTGTGTGTGTCTGTGTGTGTGTGTGTGTGTGTGTGTGTGTGTGCGCGCGCGTTTGCGTGCCTGCGTGCGTACTGTTGCCTACAGCTGTTATTTGGTGCTACTGGATTACCCACAGTACAGTAGAAGTGTGTGTCTGTGTGCGCGCACGTGCGTGCGTGCTTACGTGCGTGCGTGCTTACGTGCGTGCATACGTATCCCAGTGTACTAATAGGCTTAGCAGTAGTAGTGTGTGTATGCGCGTCTGCATGCCTATGTGCGGCTCATGAGACTGTTCCTGGCCATGAAGGACCAGAGGAAAGTGCCCTCCAACATCACCCTCGGCCACATGAAGGATTGGCTGATGGCTGGGAGTCTCTTCCTGGAAGAGTAAGTTAAGCTTTGGTGCTCATAAATAGATAATTATCAACTGCTTGCTAGGTTGTACTCTTCAGTTTTAGATTTACTTTAAAGTGAGAAACTAGATATGTTAGAATTATATATGCACAATTTGTTGAGAGAGAGAGAGAACTGACAAATGTTTTCCTTTTTTCATAGGAGGTGTCATGACTTCAGTCAGGGCACAGAGCTAAGGGAGCTTTATCTGGCTGAAGTGGTAAGGATTATAGCATCGTAGGCCAACATACTGTTTATATTCAATGAGAATCACAAACATGGTGGTGAGTTTATTCTTGACCAGTAAGCACTGCTGAAACTGACATCATATGTTTTACAGGCCTGGACTGCACGGAGGCTCCTCCGTCTAGACAAGATGGAGAAGGAGCTCCAGAAAGAACAGCGCCTCTCAAGGCAGTTCTACACAACAGTATGTATGACAACATCCTGTTGTGTTCTATATGAACACCAGAAAGGCCTTGGTTGAGTTGATTTAACTCTCTCTCACTCCCCCCCCCCCCCCCCCCCTCTCTCTCCCTCTCCTATGAAGATAACCACTGAGGGACTGCAGCTTTTTTTAGAAAAGTTCCGCCCGGCAGCAGAGACAACTGCTCACAAAATCCTCCTCCCCGTCTTCTCTGGATTCCCAGCCTCCATCACAGCTGGGCCCAAGAGGGGCAACAGGCGCGGGAGGAGAGGCCCTGTTCACTCTGCGAAGAGGGAGGAGTTGTCCATCCCTCTGCAGGCGTTCCTCGGCTCTGCCAGAGATGACCTCATCCCAGAGGTGGTGAGGATATCACTGAAGCACCTACTAGAGGACGGACCAGGGCCAATGCCAAACAGGCAGTCAGATAGGGCCAAGGCGGAGGCCAGAAAACGTGCCGCCGTCGAGGACATCTATGGCCTGGTAGCCCAAGCTGCGTCAAAGTACTTGAGGCAATTTGGTGATGTCCCCGTGGCACGTCTCACTGCATTAAGTAAGGATGTGTCACGGGACATGGTGCGGGCCATATTTATGAAGTTTGAGGAGGCATCAAACAACTTCAGCCTCCTCGGCTTTGATGGCGCCCCCTTCGATGCCAGGGCGGTGGTCCGGGACGCAATCAGTGAGATGGCATTTAAAAAGAAGATGGCCTCCTCCCACCTCGTCCCTGACCACCTTGAGGGTCTGTACAGGGTGGTAGTACAGATTGTCAAGGAGACCATTGTCCGCCGAGGTCCAAGGGTCGAGGTAACCAACATTCTCTGCTCCTTCCCCTGGATTGAGGCAGTAGAGGAGGTCAGTCATGGACTTATCGACCATTCTCAAGTCTGCATGCTCGTCCAGAACATCCTGACTGAGATGGAGCAGATTACAGGCTCTGGCCTCCGGGTAGCAATAGCTCATGGAGGTGTGGAGACCTACCTCAAGTGTCTGGTGGGGCTTCAGCTAACTAAGACATGTGTGGGCCTTAACAATACTACTGGACCACTCCTGGCCACTGTGGTAAGATATAAAAGCCATCTGAAATGCTCTGCTTGATTTTGTTTAATTCTAGTCCAATATATTTTGTTATATGCTTTCAGACTGTATTGACTGCTATGTGGTTATCACTTAAACTTGAACTCACTGGTGGAACAGCTAATTGGCTGATGGCTAAGTGATTGTTGGAATTAATATTCAGACAGTTCTTGTAAGGAAAAGGGATCACGTCGATTTACATTATGAAGGTGAAATTCAATCGTTTTTCCAACTCTTATACTGTTTTATTATCTTTGTTTACAGCCTGCTGAACCGATCACACTTGTGAGCAGCACTGAGGCAGCTGAATGCTGTGGTGAGGGAGCAGAATGCTGCATCGTGGCAGATGAATGCACTGGTGGTGAGTACTCGGGGACAATACATTTTGTAGACAGTCTAATATATCATGATGAGAAAATAGGCTTATTCAACAGACACACTTTCAACATGTTTGATCTCTGTGTCAAAATAGCTACTTTGATGGATGGAGAGGGAGAAAGACAGGCACAGGAATGCCGCGGAGAACCTGCGGAATGCAGGAGCGAGGCGGCGGAATGCCGCAGAGAACCTGCGGATTGCAGGAGTGAGGCGGCGGAATGCCGCGGAGAAGGCGGCGGAATGCCGGCGGAGGAATGCGAGGCGGCGGAATGCCGCGGAGAACCTGCGGATTGCAGGAGCGAGGCGACAGAATGCCGTGGAGAACCTGCTGATTGCAGGAGCGGGGCGGCGGAATGCCGCGGAGAACCTGCGGATTGCAGGAGCGGGGCGGCGGAATGCCGCAGAGAACCTGCGGATTGCAGGAGCGAGGCGGCAGAATGCCGCGGAGAAGGCGGCGGAATGCCGGCGGCGGAATGCCGGCGGCGGAATGCCGCGGAGAACCTGCGGATTGCAGGAGTGAGGCGGCGGAATGCAGGAGCGAGGCGGCGGAATGCCGCGGAGAACCTGCGGATTGCAGGAGCGAGGCGGTGGAATGCCGCGGAGAAGGCGGCGAAATGCCGGCGGCGGAATGCCGCGGAGAACCTGCCGATTGCAGGAGCGAGGCGACAGAATGCCGCGTAGAAGGCGGCGGAATGCCGGCGGCGGAATGCCGCGGAGAACCTGCCGATTGCAGGAGCGAGGCGACAGAATGCCGCGTAGAAGGCGGCGGAATGCCAGCGGCAGAATGCGAGGCGGCGGAATGCCGCGGAGAACCTGCGGATTGCAGGAGCGAGGCGGCGGAATGCCGCGGAGAACCTGCGGAATGCAGGAGCGGGGCGGCGGAATGCCGCGGAGAACCTGCAGATTGCAGGAACGAGGCGGCGGAATGCCGCGGAGAACCTGCGGAATGCATGAGCGTGGCGGCGGAATGCCGCGGAGAACCTGCGGAATGCATGAGCGTGGCGGCGGAATGCCGCGGAGAACCTGCGGAATGCAGGAGCGGGGCGGCGGAACCTGCGGATTGCATGAGCGAGGAATGCAGGAGCGGGGCAGCGGAACCTGCGGATTGCAGGAGCGAGGCGGCGGAATGCCGCGGAGAACCTGCGGATTGCAGGAGCGAGGCGGCGGAATGCCGCGGAGAACCTGCGGAATGCAGGAGCGGGGCGGCGGAATGCCACGGAGAACCTGCAGATTGCAGGAGCGGGGCGGCGGAATGCCGCGGAGAACCTGCAGATTGCAGGAACGAGGCGGCGGAATGCCGCGGAGAACCTGCGGAATGCATGAGCGTGGCGGCGTAATGCCGCGGAGAACCTGCGGATTGCAGGAGCGAGGTGGCGGAATGCCGCGGAGAACCTGCGGAATGCATGAGCGTGGCGGCGGAATGCCGCGGAGAACCTGCGGAATGCAGGAGCGGGGCGGCGGAACCTGCGGATTGCATGAGCGAGGAATGCAGGAGCGGGGCAGCGGAACCTGCGGATTGCATGAGCGAGGCGGTGGAATGCCGCGGAGAACCTGCGGATTGCAGCAGCGAGGCGGCGGAATGCTGGAGAGAACCTGCGGATTGCAGGAGCGAGGTGGCGGAATGCCGCGGAGAACCTGCGGATTGCAGGAGTGAGGCAGCGGAATGCCACGGAGAACCTGCGGATTGCAGCAGCAAGGCCGCGGAATTCCGCGGAGAACCTGCGGAAAGCAGGAGCGAGGCGGCGGAATGCTGCAGAGAACCTGCGGATTGCAGCAGCGAGGCGGCGGAATGCTGCAGAGAACCTGCGGATTGCAGGAGCGAGGTGGCGGAATGCCGCGGAGAACCTGCGGAATGCAGGAGCGAGGCGGCGGAATGCCGCCGAGAACCTGCAGATTGCAGGAGCGAGGCGGCGGAATGCCTCCGAGAACCTGCGGATTGCAGCTGCGAGGCGGCGGAATTCCGCGGAGAACCTGCGGAATGCAGGAGCGAGGCGGCGGAATGCAGGAGCGAGGCGGCGGAATGCCGCGGAGAACCTGCGGATTGCAGGAGCGAGGCGGTGGAATGCCGCGGAGAAGGCGGCGAAATGCCGGCGGCGGAATGCCGCGGAGAACCTGCCGATTGCAGGAGCGAGGCGACAGAATGCCGCGTAGAAGGCGGCGGAATGCCAGCGGCAGAATGCGAGGCGGCGGAATGCCGCGTAGAACCTGCGGATTGCAGGAGCGAGGCGGCGGAATGCCGCGGAGAACCTGCGGAATGCAGGAGCGGGGCGGCGGAATGCCGCGGAGAACCTGCGGATTGCAGGAACGAGGCGGCGGAATGCCGCGGAGAACCTGCGGAATGCATGAGCGTGGCGGCGGAATGCCGCGGAGAACCTGCGGAATGCATGAGCGTGGCGGCGGAATGCCGCGGAGAACCTGCGGAATGCAGGAGCGGGGCGGCGGAACCTGCGGATTGCATGAGCGAGGAATGCAGGAGCGGGGCAGCGGAACCTGCGGATTGCAGGAGCGAGGCGGCGGAATGCCGCGGAGAACCTGCGGATTGCAGGAGCGAGGCGGCGGAATGCCGCGGAGAACCTGCGGAATGCAGGAGCGGGGCGGCGGAATGCCGCGGAGAACCTGCGGATTGCAGGAGCGGGGCGGCGGAATGCCGCGGAGAACCTGCAGATTGCAGGAACGAGGCGGCGGAATGCCGCGGAGAACCTGCGGAATGCATGAGCGTGGCGGCGTAATGCCGCGGAGAACCTGCGGATTGCAGGAGCGAGGTGGCGGAATGCCGCGGAGAACCTGCGGAATGCATGAGCGTGGCGGCGGAATGCCGCGGAGAACCTGCGGAATGCAGGAGCGGGGCGGCGGAACCTGCGGATTGCATGAGCGAGGAATGCAGGAGCGGGGCAGCGGAACCTGCGGATTGCATGAGCGAGGCGGTGGAATGCCGCGGAGAACCTGCGGATTGCAGCAGCGAGGCGGCGGAATGCTGGAGAGAACCTGCGGATTGCAGGAGCGAGGTGGCGGAATGCCGCGGAGAACCTGCGGAAAGCAGGAGCGAGGCGGCGGAATGCCGCGGAGAACCTGCGGATTGCAGGAGCGAGGCAGCGGAATGCCACGGAGAACCTGCGGATTGCAGCAGCAAGGCCGCGGAATTCCGCGGAGAACCTGCGGAAAGCAGGAGCGAGGCGGCGGAATGCTGCAGAGAACCTGCGGATTGCAGCTGCGAGGCGGCGGAATTCCGCGGAGAACCTGCGGAAAGCAGGAGCGAGGCGGCGGAATGCCGCGGAGAACCTGCAGAATGCAGGAGCGAGGCGGCGGAATGCCGCGGAGAACCTGCGGAATGCAGGAGCGAGGCGGCGGAATGCTGTGGAGAACCTGCGGAAAGCAGGAGCGAGGCGGCGGAATGCCGCGGAGAACCTGCGGAATGCAGGAGCGAGGCGGCGGAATGCCGCGGAGAACCTGCGGAATGCAGGAGAGAGTCACAGACATGCTGTGGAGAACCTGCAAAATGCAGCAGAGAGGCAGCTGAGAGCAGCAGTGGTACGTACTTGTGTGCTGATTAAATTAAGAAATGAGTCTTAATTCAAGACACACTTTTGACATGTTGCATCTCTGTGTCAAAACAGTTACTTTGATGGATGGAAAGGCATCTGAATGTTGCAGCGAGTCACAGAAATGCTGCGGAGAAGCTGCAGAATGCAGCAGAGAGGCAGCTGAGAGCAGCAGTGGTAAGTACTTGGTGCTGATTTAATTAAATGAGTCTTAATTCAACAGACACACTTTTGACATGTTACATCTCTGTTTCAAAACAGTGACTTGATCGATGGATAAACTAAGATCAATAAACTAAATATGTTTTTTTCTATTCTTTCAGATCCTGGAGATGGAATTCTCCTAAAGAAGAAGAAGAAGAAGAAGAAGGGACAAGTTCAAGGGTTCTTCAGGCGTCTAGGGAGGATCCTGACCTGCTCCACTGGCCTTCCCAAAGAAAAGTAAAATGAGCCCTTACCCCCAGCACAGAAGAAATTACCAAAAATAAACTAATATGGATTTTGATGATCAACATTGTGAATTTGTACATTTTTACAGAACATGCTAATTGCAATTCCGCAATTGATTACACTTGATAAGACAGGATTTTCTATTATCAATGGTACTAATCTGGTACAGATCCACTGCATCATCTTAATAACACACCAAGTTATTTCAGATATAGTATGTTGCATATTAATGTAGATCATTGGAGGCTGGTGGAGGTAGAAATCGGAGCACACGCTCATTGAAATGCATGGAATGGAGTAAGAAATGGTATCAAACACATGTGTTTGATGTATGTTTTATACCATTCTTTATTCCATGCATTACAATAAGCCCATCCTCTGATTTCCACCTCCACCTGATCAGGTTTTGATCAATGCTGTTCAGAGAATCCCTGTGGAATGGACCAAAAGACTGACCCTTACCCTGCCACTGGGGGGCGATAGTGGAGGCCTTACCCCATTACCCCCTCTGACTAAAACCCTTTTTTGAGTTTTTAATGAATGTTCTGAAAATAAGTTTACTATGAAACTGCTAGAAAATAAAATAGCCATGCAGAAACTGTGCAGAAACTGCCACATGCAGAACTGTGAACACTCCATACTACCTGCAGTGTTAAATTATTGTGTGACAAACAAACACATTTGAGAGATAAATATACTGTTTGAGTCTTGTCAGATTAAATGTGAAAGTTTTTGCATCACCTGCGTCACACACACACACACACACACACACACACACACACACACACACACACACACACACACACACACACACCCAGTGATGAGAGAGAAAATAGGATGTTTTTATTTGTGTTGTCTATTTATGAATTGTGAGCTGTAAACATCAGCTTGCAAATAAGCCTTCTGCCCTTTTCATTGTGTTCTGACTGAGAGACAGGATTATAGAGCTCTGCTTTATGGATGATACGCCCTTTACTGTGGAAAGTTATCCAAATGCTGCACGTTGGGTCTTGTAAAAGCAGGAGGAGCATTTAAAGAGTACCTATTGTAGCAGGTAGGACCTTAATTGGTCCACCATGTGACAAAATGTCATTGGCTGGGTAATTTCCTGTGTGCCCTATTTAAAGCTTTGTAATCAGGCATTTGGAGAGACGATTTACGTGTGGTCCTTACCATGTGTGTGACAATTGTTGTAGGTGGTTGGATGTGTCATGATGTTATGTTTGAGAACACTGTATTTTTTTTTTTTTTAATTATAGAAAATGCTTAAATTCATTGTATGATGTAATGATTCTAAAAGTGTAGCTATATATTCCCTAGGGAAAGCAAGTTGTGGGCTGGTGTTCTGTCAGCATGTGTCTGTCATATTTGAAGCAACTTCATTGAGCTTTAAATGCAGGCTGGTGGTAAATGAGAACTAACTCCAGGTTTCTGTCTCTTCAGATAATCGCTATGCCTGCCGCTGTTCTTTTCCTTGTTTGTTTAAGACAACGTTCATTTTGACATCTTTCGTTAAAGTCACTTCCCAGCTGGAGATTCAGTTTGATTAGATTAGATTAGATTCAACTTTATTGTCATTGTGCAGAGTACAAGTACAGAGACAACAGTTAGTGTCTAACCAGAAGTGCAAAAAAGCAGAAAAGTGCAGTGTGAACAGTATATACAGGTAGTGCAGTATATGAGCAGTATAGTAGTGCAGTATAGTATAAGTAGTGCAGTGTAAGCAGTATCTGAATTAGTATTATTAGAATTGATAGTGACAACTTTAATTTTAATGAACATTTTAAACTTTATAACTCAACCTGCTTTATTGAGAATCCTAGAAGTGAGGTTGATATACCAGTGACGGTTATCCTACTGGTATTGCAGTGTGCAGTGAATTCCCAAAGTCTTCCATCCCTCACTTGTGCTTTTATGCTACTGGTGCAACTGTGGGAATGTTTGAAAACCGCGTCCATTGAAAAGGAAACACCATTGCTCTACATGCTATTCTATATTTCAAAATAGAGTAAAACCATCTTCTATCATTTATTTGGTAGGCCTGCGTTTGGGAAACCCAGAGCATTACGGAGCTCCTGCATTGACCAAAGGGTGGCGTTGCTGAGCATGAATGTTAATTGACATTCTGTTTGATATGCCCTAATGATCACATCTCCAGTATTCCAAGAAAACAATGTTCTGAATGTATTATCAAGTACATATCACTTTGATCTCTTACCAGTCCATTTGACACCCCCAACTGAAACAGAACGAGTGGAAAAAATCACATTCAACATCTGACCCTGAAAGAGCCACACCATTTATTTAAAAATATATATATATATATTATATTAATTACTCCATTGGATTAATGTGAGCTCATGTTCAATTTTCCCCTCGGACACCGCGTTACGCCCCGGTTTCATTCTTTGTCGGCAGAATTATTCTAATAGGGAGAAAGTGGTTATTAGGTCACAATGCAGTCTGAGAGAGATTTTCAGTCAGGCACTGTTTAGGAGCAACCTGAACAAGGCCCTGCTGTGCCATTCTGTCTTCTAAATCCTCTTGTGTAACTGTTTTTGAATAAAAACCCACTCTTGTTCCCCATCCAATTCCCCCCAATGTGAATGGAGTTGTAATATGTTCATACTATGATGGCCATTAAGAGTAATCTCACCTCTGTGTTGGAAATGTGGAAATTATCATGGGTGCCTTTACTATCAAGAGGTGTGTGTGTTTGAGTGTGTGTGTGTGTGTGTGTGTGTGTGTGTGTGTGTGTGTGTGTGTGTGTGTGTGTGTGTGTGTGTGTTTATTGATGATAGTCCATAAGCATCTCTCAACTGGATTCCTTTGGAAAGACTCTGTAACCTCCTATAATAAGGGCAATTATTGCATTACCAGGTTTGTGGTGAGAAAGCCATTAAATGGTGAGGTGAACAGTTCAGGTGTACAAGACAGTGTCATAGAGTATACATGTACAACCTTGATCCATGGACATAATGTAGTCATTAGACACTGCAGGTCTTGAATATGAAATACAGAACTATTCAGAAATATGAATGTGGGGGGACATGCAGCGTTCGGCCTGTAGAGGGTGCTACAGGACCGTGGTCAAAGTGCGGAACCGAGGCTTTGTCGCACACCTGTTGCGAATGAAGCCTCGTTAATGAATGGTTTAAGATGTGTGTGCCTCTGCTTTGGGGAAAAGAAGGCTGAAAAGCTACGACTGAAAAGTCGCCCAGGACCGGAAAAAGGAAGATTCTAAATAAACAGGTTTTATTTCTCTTATCACTACCACCGAGTCCGCCTCTGTGTTAAGGACCTTGTTACAATGAAACATTCATTTATCACTGAAAATACAGTCTTTCAGGGACGGTCGGCATTTCGTACAATAGACTGCATGAAAAATACATGAGTTTCTGATGCCCAAAGATCTCCAACCAAGGTTTCTGAGGCACAGAGTACAGAAGTCAGCAGAGGAGCGAGGTCAATAGCAGGGGAGAAAATTAGAGAGAAAAGAACAAGTGGAGGCTGGAGAGAGAGGCAGAGGGAGAGAGACAGAGAGAGAGAGACTGGGGCAGAGGAGACAGACACACATACAGTGTACACAGATAGAGAGAGAGAGAGAGAGAGAGACAGAGGGATGGGAGAAAGATACAGGGGAGAGACACACACACAATGTACACAGACAGAGAGAGAGAATTCAATAAGACAATTTGAATTACCCAGTACTGTACCACAGCAGCAGGTAATATCACATTCCTTCGCCAACGCAGCGTTGCTTAGCTCATTTCGGGTTTAACTCCCAATTAGAATGAAATCTAACTTAATGCACCATCGCTGGCACTACACATGGTTGATTACATGCTGTGATCAGCTAATGAAATGAGGGGAGAGGTAAAAAGGCCAGTTAGGGGAACTGACTCCTGAATTATACATGATATTAATTATATCTTGTGGCTTTGTTATATTAATTATATCTTGAGGAGGGTTTTTTGGTTGAGTTGACTTCATTCCCTTTGGATCCTGGATTTCGTCCTCATCCTGCTACGCTGCTGTTGGAGGAGTTGTGCGGAGCGTGGACTGGCGAGCCATTTCCAACGTCCCTTTTGTTGATTTTGATCTCCGTGAGAAAAGGAGAGACACTGTGCATTGTGCCATCTGGATTTCGGTAGGAGAGATCCTTTGATGACCTGCTGACACACACTTGAACCACTGGACGGACCCTGGTCCATTGACTGAGACTAAGTAATCACAAATCTCCTCAACCTCCATCTGAAAGAGCTGGATCTAAGCTCGAATGAACTAGAAGATTCCTTAAATGGAGTGTCCTTAATTGCTCATGGACTGGGATATCTCCAGGAAAGACTAAATACACTAAAGTAAGTTTTGAACCAGTCAACCTTTCATCAGAAAGTAATCACTTATGCTAACCACTGAGATTAAGTAATCCTCCCCCCTCCCCCCTCCAGTATTGTATGCTGTGATTCTGTGTTAAAAGAGTAATACTTTCCTCTCCATCTATTTGTAGGCTCTCGCAATGCAAGGTCCTCTGCTACTCTGGCTAGATCTCTGATAAAGTTTAGCAGTTGTGACTTGTGCACCGAACTGGATTTAAGCATTAATAACCTAGGTGATCAATCAACTCATTGGTACACTGATGCAAGTTGACCAAGCAAGTGTGGCGTGAGTATTAAATTCACCCTGTAACTGAGTATTTCACATATTAAATTAAGTTTAAGCTTCCAGTATGTATATTTGAGCTTTAAAATAGTGCCCAGTGGCCATGATATATCGGTAGCGATTAAGGAATGATATCACGTGATAAAAAACATTTAGTGAAGAGCACTGTTTTAGTTCAAACAAAGAGCTTTATAAAATCTGGTGTGAAGGTTGAGTACTGGCGTTTAGGTATCTATTTTACGTTTTGTTTGTTTACAAGTACATGCACATTATGCCGCTATCTATGTACATTTTCAAATTGTCAGTTTGACCAAAAAGGGCAACAAAGCACAAAACTACATGCTTTTTAAGTGAAATATTTAAGAGTGCCATTTTCTTCACCAGGACTTACCAATGTAACCTGAGCTTGTACTACTGTAGCCTTACGGGGGGATGCTGCAAACAGCTGGCTGCATTTCCAGGAGCCGAAACCTGCCTGACTCGGCTGAACATGAGTAGCAGCAAATTGCTGAATTCAGGCGTGATGCTGTTCTGCGAAGGCCTGAGGTCACAGTGGTGTTATCTGCAGGAACTGAAGTATGTCTACCTCAGAGTTTAGCTTATCTATCTCTTATTCCAGTAGCAAGATCATTCAAGTGTGCATTTATAATATATTCATGTTGCATGGATTTAGTTTCTGCTTTGTAATGTGTAAACATAATAATGTCTCCCCTTTTATTCTAGTCTTGCAAACTGTGGAATCACTGAGGAAGGCTGTGCTGCTCTGGCTTCTTCACTGAATGCAAACCTCTCTATCTCGGAATGCCTGAGAGAGCTAGATCTGAGCAGGAATCACCTAACAGACTCAGGAGTCAACCAGCTCGCTGCAGCACTGAAGAATCCATCCTGTCTAATAGATACACTCAGGTGAAAACTAGAACCAGTACTCCCATATCAGAAAAATGTGTACTGTATAACTTTACATGCAACATTGTATTAATATGCTTTTCATGGGCAGTTTGCGTCAAGGGATGTATTCATACCGAAAAGCGGGTTACAAAGTGCTTTGGCTCAATGCTTCAACAGATGTTGCCCCAGGTCTCAGTAAAATTCCAAGGTCAAAAACCCTTTCTTTTAAATTTTTTTACATTTATGGCATTTAGCAGACGCCTTTATCTAAAGCGACTTACAACAATACATTTGTTTAAGTAAGTGAATCATCTATCCAACAGTCATCATAAGACAAAGTAATCAATGCTCACACCAAGGGCCATCGGCAGTCGTAATGCCAGTAGGCTAATTTTATTTTTTTTTAAATATATTTTATTAGCAGGAGAGAACTTGCACAGGGGGGAAGCGGGGAGAAGATGTCTCGGGGTTGGGGTTAGGGTTAGTATAGGGGGGGTAGTGAGGGTGAAGCGGTCTTTAGGAGGGACTGTTAAGATGGAGCCTGAAGAGATGGGTTTTCAATCTACGGCAGAAGATCGGAAGTGACTCTTCAGTCCTGACCGTTGTGGGAAGCTCATTCCACCAGCAGGGCACCAGGACAGTGAAAAGCTGTGACTGAGTAGTGCGGCCACTGCATCCACGTAGAGGCGACGGTTCCAGGTGGGCAGCCGAAGTGGAAGAGCGGAGTTATCTTGCAGGGGTTTGGGGGCTAACCACTGCTTGCAAGTAGGGAGGGGCTGTTCCCTTTGCCGCCCGGTAGGCAAGCACCAGGGTCTTGAATTTGATGCGAGCTGCTACCGGGAGCCAGTGGAGGATGCAGAGGAGGGGCATGACATGGGAGAATTTGGGGAGATTGAACACCAAACGAGCGGCAGCGTTCTGGATTAGCTGCAGAGGCTTGATGGAGGAGGCGGTGAGTCCAGCCAAGAGTGCATTGCAGTAGTCAAGGCGAGAGATTACAAGTGTTTGGATTAAAAGTTGTGCTGCTTCTCTGGTGAGGAATGGACGTATCCTTCTGATGTTGTAGACAAAGAATCTACAGGAGCGTGCTGTCGCTGTGATGTACGCCACACAGGATAAGTGGTTGTCAAGGATCACCCCAAGGTTCTTGGCTGTATGAGAGGAGGTCACAGTAGAGTTTTATACTGTGATGGAGAGGGCAGGCTTTCCCTGGGAGGAAGAGCAGCTCAGTCTTGTCAAGGTTGAGCTTGAGGTGGTGGGCTGACAGCCACCAAGACATGCCGAGACACGTGTTGCCACCTGTGAGTCAGAAGGGGGGAAAGAGAGAAAAAGCTGAGTATCATCTGCGTAGGTGTGGTAGGAGAAACCATGTGAAGAAATTACCGAGCCGAGAGTTTTGGTATAGAGAGAGAACAGTAAAGGCCCAAAGACAGAGCCCTGAGGGACACCAGTGGTGAGGGGTCACCTGGTAGGAGCGACCGGCAAGGTAGGATGCAAACCAGGAGAGTGCAGAGCCAGAGATGCCCAATTCTGAGAGGGTGGAGAGATGGATCGGGTGGTTTACTGTGTCAAATGCAGCAGACAGGAATGAGAACAGAGGAGAGGGAGGAAGCTTGAGCGGAGTGGAGAGCCTCCGTGACAGCGAGGAGAGCAGTTTCAGTAGAGTGCCCAGCTTTAAAGCTGGATTGGTGAGGGTCAAGGAAGTTGTTTTGAAGGAGGTAGTTAGACAGTTGGTTAGAGACAGCACGTTCAAGGGTTTTAGATAAGAAGGAGAGAAGGGATACCGGTCTGTAGTTATGGACAGCAGACGGGTCAAGAGTTGGTTTCTTGAGAAGAGGCTTGACTCTGGCTGTCTTGAAGGCAGCTGGGACAGATCCTGTGGATAGAGAGGAATTGATTAAGGTGTAAGGAACGGAAGGAGGTCTTTGGAGATGGATTGGAGAAAGGGGGAGGGGATAGGATTGAGGGGGCAGGTGGTTGCCCGCTTGGATGTGACCAGCTTTAGAACATCATCAGAGGAGAGGGGGGAGAAATCTGATAAACCAGAGACTGGGTGTTGCACAGTGGGTTTGGGAGGAGAGGTAGCATTGTTGGTGAGAGGTAGAGGGAAGGAGCTGCTAATGTTATCAACCTTCTTTTCAAAATAGGTGACAAAGTCATCGGCAGACAGAGAGGAGGGAGGAGGGGGAGGAGGAGGGTTGAGGAGTGAGGAAAATGTGGAGAACAGTTTCCTTGGGTCAGAGACAGAGGATTGAATTTTGGAATGGTAGTATAAGGCTTTAGCAGCTGATGCAGATGAGGTGTAGTTGAATAGGAGAGAGAGATAAGGGTCTAGGTCATCAGGAAGGCCAGATTTTCTCCATTTCCTCTCAGCTGCCCGGAGCCCTATTCTACAACCTTGCAGGGTTTCAGACAGCCAGGGAGCGCGTGGAGTGGATGGTGCCGGCCTTGAGATCTGTGGACAGAGAGAGTCGAAGGATGAGGAAAAAGAGGACAGGAGGGTGGAGGAAGCTGCATCAGTAGATAGAAGAGAGAAGGATTCAACAGAGGGTAGGGTGGATAAGACAGAGGAAGAAAGAGCGGTGAGTGAGTGGGTGCGCAGGCCGCAACGAGAGGACACAGTGTGGGTAGAGACTGGTTGGGAGGGTGAGCATTTGAGAGGGAGGGAGAAGGATACAAAATGATGGTCCGAAACCGGAAGAGAAGTAACAGTGAGGTTTGAGGTATGGTAGGATCTTGTGAAGACAAGGTCAAGCTGATTGCCCGCCTTATGAGTGGGACGAGAGTGGGACTGAGTAAGGCCGAACGAACTCTATCATGAGCCATCTCGTCTAATTATCCAAATCTCCGTCCTCACACCTTGAGATGTATGGTCCTCTGTGATCACTGTCTTGTTGTTGCTTGAGGGAAACATATTGAATGTACGCTTTAATCACACTCACCAAGACCCAGGGGAGATAACTTAATGGCATAATAATAAGTAAATAATAAGTAGCTTTCAAGATTCAAATCACACTTTTTATGGACACGTGTTTGATACCATTCCTGATTCCGTTCCATGCATTGCAATGAGCCCCGTCCTCCGATGTCTATCTCCGTGAATGTCTGTGGCTTAATCTCTCTCTCTCGCCACCCTCCACACACTTGGCGACCACATATGCTTTGACCATGTTGGCTGTGACCACACAACGTGTACAACGTTATTGGTATTTTGTGTAGTTGACGTGTCATTTTAGGATACGCCGCATCGCTGACACTTATCATTTTCTTCTATGCTGTAATGGCGAAAAATGTATTTGTATTATTTTGCTTGAGTCCTGTATGAAATGTATTGACCTTGTTGTGACCCAATGTACTTTGTTATTTTCCATTACGTGACTGAGGAAAGAACCAAAACTGACTGCTTCTGTGATCTTACAATAGACGGAATGTGACCTTGGAACACTCCTAACCGTAGGCTGAGACATTGTGATAGTGGCTCACAACGCCTACGCTTCTTTCCCAGCTTCTTTTCTATGTTATCAGCAAGCAGGTGCAAAACATGTTTACAACTAGACCTATGACGTACAAGCATTAGAGTAAAGGACGGTCCTCTCCTCAGCCACGGCATCAGTCTCTGAATCCACACTTTTGGTGAAGGAATGCTGATCCAGCTGTAACCAACGTTGTTTAAACTTTGCATATGCATTAAACTCTCAACTGAGACCAAACATTGTTTATTGTTGCTCACTGAAAGATTTCCACCACAATCTACAGCTTGGCCAAGTTGTGGTGGACCCCGGAACACAATTTTGTAAGCCAGTCATCAGTTTTTCTTTGGATAAAAAACAAGGCATTAGACATGGAAAGGTTCTCCTGTTATTCTCTCAAATTGTCCTTCCATTTCTAAACTGAGGCCATGTCAAGACTGAATAAGTAGTCCTATAAGTAGGTGGGGATAGCGTGTCAATCCACTCGTATCAAAATAAATACTTTTTGGCGGTCATTCGGCGCAATGTAACTTTTCTAAATGTTTTCTGGCTGTGTGTGCTTTAATCGAGGGAGATTGGATCACATTTCAGCTAGTCACGACAACAACGTTAAAGTGTCAAGTCGCAAAGGGGGGACATCTTCAGCTGTCCAGAAAAAGTGCGGTCTGGTCTGCTCGAATGTCCCCAGCAGTTCGGATTAACATATGGCACATTCATCAAGATGAGCGCAATCAGCGCAGGTGTTTCCTCACGAAAGTTACTCCGTTCATACTCTCACAGTCCTATAAGTAAGTAGCAGGGGAGCGAAAACAGCGTCCTCTCGCCTTCAGTTGGACACAATTGTCAGGAGAAGTTGTTAATGCTAGGCAGAGCCTACCGAATAAGGCTATTTCTGTTCAACATGTAGCTGCCTGACCAAATATGGGAACAGACACACACTCACATAGTTCCCTTCTTGGACACACTCTCTCTCTCTCTCTCTCTCTCTCTCTCACACACACCTCCCTTTCTCTGTGTAGGGAGTAGACACCTTATGTTCCTGTTCCTTCATCTGTCAGCTTGGCAGGTCAATGAATTAATACAAAACTGAAAAGAGAGAGGTCCTTTCTTTTTCTATTGGAAGAACACTACACCATAATGTGACATTTACACTGACGGAACACTTTATTAGGAACACTTGTACACCTTCTCAGGTTGGGGTGGTGTAATGGTGTGGGGAATGTTTCCTTGCCACACTTTGGGCCTGTTAATACCAATCAATCGTCGCTTGAATGCTACAGCCTATTTGAGTATTGTGCTGACCATGTGCAGCCCTTCATGGCCACAATTTACCCATCTTCTAATGGATACTTCTAGCATGATAAAGCACCATGTCACAAAGCAAAAGTAATCTCAAACCGGTTTCATGATGAACATGACAATGAGTTCAGTGTTCTTCAGTGGCCTTCCCAGACACCGGATCTGAATCAAATAGAACACCTTTGAGATGTGGTAGAACAGGTTGAAGATTCACAGCTTGAAAGTGCACCTGAAAAATCTGGATGTATGAGGAGTGGAGGAGGGAATGTCATGAACCCGTCAGTGTGTGGCTGTTAGCTAATAGCTAACCGTCTCCTCCATGATAAAGGGGCAGCCAATCGGTAGGAACCTATTTCTAAATCCAGACATTTATGGGTGGAATTGGATTCTGATATAATTTCTTCTCTACAGCAGAGTAAATCAACAGTAACTGGGGACAAGGTGCAATAATGGTGAGATAAGGATGCCATGGGGGGGGGGGGCACATACAGGGGTATTAGTGGTTAGTTGGAGGGGTGAGTGGTGTTTTCTGAGGAAGGCATGCTAAATCAGGCCTTTAGACACACCCACGCACACAGACACACACAGACAAAGACACACACGCACACACACAGGCATACACACACACACCAACCTATGGGTTTAATTGTGTTTAAGTCTACCGTTCTAAGCCCCTGGAGCTAGCGTACACAGGAAGGCTGAGTCAGGTATTGATTCTGTCCACGTTCATTAGGAAACTGGAGAATCACTGCTCTATCGATCCCTTTCTCTCTCTCCCTATTTCTTTCCTTCCTTTAACTCTCTTTACATCTTCTTCCTCTCTCTCATGTCTTTCTCTCTATTTCTCTCTCTCTCCCTCCCTCCTTCTTCCCCCCACTCCTTCTCTCTCTCCTTCTTCTTCGGTAATAATTATCATTAGACTGCTACTTCCTCAAGGCTAACTCCTCCCCCCTTCCTCCCCTAACACTAACCTATATATACTAACCCTTGTTATGCTATGGACATATGTGACGTCATTGTGCTGACAGGACATTGTACAAATCCTCAATCCAAACCAGTTAAAGGACATGTAGGGACAGTGTGTACACTTCCTGTCAAATTGTCTGGGTGTTACAATCAGTTCAGCTCTGCCCAAACTTGAAAACGGCTTGCTCAACACACGAAGGATGCAAAGGGACAACTCAATTCCTTTTTGGTGTTTTATTTTTCTTCCAGATGGTTTTGATGGCATTGGTAATATGTTGAAACAGTTGAATTGTTGAATAGAGTAGATGAAATTAATTGAATGACAGGATTAGGGACTAAGAAATAGGGAATAGGTTGATAACCTTAAAGATAAACAGAAAATAAAGATGCATTACTTTACACAACAAACGATGCATGACAAAGCAACAAAGCATGGCTTTGAATAAAGTAAATGTTTAAACATCTCAATTTAATCTAGCACTTTAAGCAATCACTTCCACTGCTACATTATCTGCAGTCAGGAAATATTCAAAATAAAAGGAGTTCCCCACTCCTACTAGAATTAGACATGGAATTCATGCTAAGCACTAAATGCAACATAATAAATCATTTCAAACATTTCATACCAGTTGCGTCTCTAGGGTTCAACAATGAGCTGTGTGTTTCTTGTTTGCAGGTTGAGGAATCCAAGCAAAAGGGGTGGCAAAGCTAACTCCAAACATTTCATACCCATGCTTATCTGGCAGGTGCACAGGTCAAAGCAGTCCCTCCAGCAACGCTGGCTAAATTGTTAGGTCCACTCATGCGTTTGGGTTCTCTGCCCTCTTCAGGCCTGGAGTTCTTTACAAGAAAAGCTGCCGTTGTGCTCATGTTTAGTGTGTTCTGTCCTTTGACGCAACACTTCCTATTGGTTACACAACGTGTACAATTACCGAGGTAACCGAAATCACTGGAATGACCTTGAATTGACCCTGACCTGAGCAGGAAGAGTCTCTGGGTTGGAGCCAGACGTTGATTGACAGGTATTTTTCCCAATGTGTGACGGACAGCAGGGAGTATGTGTCAACACACAGTGGTGTGTAATATGCCACTTCTTACTCTGTCTCACTTGGGAATAACAGCCCTCTGTGACTCAGTTGTTCGAGGATGGTGCTGGCAACACTATGGTTATCAGTTTGATTCCCCCCCGGGACCATACGTACTATGCTTTGCACTCTTATATTTTATTTTATTTTATTTTATGGGGGGGGGGTCGGGGTTGTCTGGACAGCATTATTCTTCTTGTCACAAAAACCTCTAAATAAATAAATAAACCTATAAATATAGAACTCTGATGATGTGCTGTATTTGAATGACAGAACGATTAACTACTCCTAGTGTATTACAGTCGCTTTTCCCTTAGTGTCAGGCTGTACTGCAGCCTGAATGTCTGAGATGTCATCGGAGCTGATTCACGTTCACTCAGAGGGTTTCTGTGGGCTGTTTTTAAATCTCACAGCAGATGTCATAGTGAAACACATCTGCAGGCACTTCTGCTAGCGTGCCTTTGTGTGTGTGTGTGTGTGTGTGTGTGTGTGTGTGTGTGTGTGTGTGTGTGTGTGTGTGTGTGTGTGCGTGTGCGTGTGCGTGTCCGTGTGCGTGTGCAATCTCACATCTTGATGTTGGTGATGATGATGATGATGATGATGATGATGATGATGATGATGATGATGATGATAAAGAATGTATGGTATGACAGTATGGTATATCAAATACCATTGAAATTGCCTGGCATGAAGTTCTTTCCTGGAATAAACTAAAATCTTTCAAGTCTTTGTTAATTATGATGATGACACAGAAGAATGAGTATGACAAAGTCAAGAATCAGACACAATATAGACATACTTCCTTTAATATGGATTATCATTTTTATTAACATATCATAGAAGCCATAATCAGTGATAAATGGTCTGACATGGGGGAAAAACAGAAAGAACGATTGAATACAATAAACTGAAATTAGACACCACATCGAAACACATTTGTATCTTACCAGAAGCTTTTCTCTGGACTAAACACAAAGATGGTGATCATTAATGAGCAGTACAGTTCAGTACAGAAAAGTGACGTGCTCTGATATGACGTGTGTGTGTGTGTGTGTGTGTGTGTGTGTGTGTGTGTGTGTGTGTGTGTGTGTGTGTGTGTGTGTGTGTGTGTGTGTGTGTGTGTGGGTGTCACCCTCATTAGCGGGACGGCTTGTAGTCGTCACACCTGTTCCCAGTCAGGTGACTGTCACAGGTGAGTGTGTAGGTGAACTGAAAGCCCCCACGTTTGGCTCCACACGTGTGTGTGTATCTCCCCTGTCTTGGGTAGATGGTACACCCCCCCAGGAAGTCATCTCTCCAGACATCTTTGTCCCAGGCCTCCACCCTTAGACCCAGGTGTGTGTCCACACTCCCAAAGTTGTAGCGAGCATTCCAGCGAGGGCTATTGGACCGGATCCAGCGGGTCTTGCGGTTGATAGAACCGTAGCGCACTTTAGCGTACCTGGAGCGGATTAAAACATTTTAAGTCAAAAACTCAAACTAGAAGACATAGGATTATTTATCAAGCTTATCCATTTCCAGTATATTCTGTTCAATTACAATATCATGCCACAAGAGGGCGCTCCTGTCATTGTGCACAACTTCAGGATATGATCTTGGCAATTTTTTTTTAATCCCCTGTGCTTCTTATCTATCTATTTACCTATCTATCTATTGATCTATCGATCGATCGATCGATCTGCCTGTCTGCCTGTCTGTCTGTCTGTCTGTCTGTCTGTCTGTCTGGTAACATACCCCTCTGTTTTGCCCCAGCGGTCTCCTTTCAGCCCCCAAGCCTTGATGACCGTCACAAACAGCCTTCCCCTCCAGGCCTCAAGGGGGCAGCAGTTGGACGCCACGTTGGGGTAGCGGTTCCCACAGTTCGGTTGTCTGGATGTCCCGGAGAGAGCGTTCTCTTTCAGGTACTGCTGGACAGCCGTCTTAATACCCTCCCGAACGACTGGGTTAGGTATGAGCATGTGCAAGGGACTCAGCGAATAGTACACAGCATCTGGGCGGTCCTTCAGGGTGCTCAGCCAATTGCGGAATGCCCCGTCGTTGTGGGTAAGTGACAGCTCCCCCAGCCAACCAGAGCCTCCCACCACCTCTGAGAAGTGGCTGTGGATTCCGGAGCTGTAGGAGGTCTTCACGTCGTGGTTCTCTAGAACATTGGAGCAGGTCTTGGAGCTCTGCGAGGCTGTGATTTTCCCCAGCCCAATGGAGAGACCCATAGTCAGGCAGGACATCACCTGGAGGAGAGGAGAAGGGGAGAGAAGAGAAGAGAGTATGAGGTTTATAAAGCCGTAAACGTGATCATGTGTTTCCAGTGTGGCCTAGAAAACATGTCCTGACCTTACCTTACTCTTCCACATTTATTATGTATTAATACTCATGAAATATTTCAATGTTATTTTGTTTATGCTCTCTTCTAGCCAGCTTATCCAGCTCACAGCAGCAGTCAGCCCACCTCGTAACCAGACAAGCCATTGAGGGTGGCCAGACAGGTGCGTATGGCAGTGATTCTCCTCAGCCTGCCTCCCAAGTGGACCCTGCGGATGTAGTGGGTACCGTAGGTGTCTATGAAACGGCGGTACTGGGCCTTGGTGTCGGAGTTGTACGCGGTGGGGAGGAGTTCGATGTCCTTACTGAACTCAACACTGAGAGGAGGGGTGTTGGAGACACGGTAACTAGAACAGAAGATAGCGATGTGGTTCAATCATCCAACAAATTCAATCAACGTGAGCATATCTGTATCCAGTACACATACACTATTTATGGAGTACATGAGTCTCCTACTCGCCCCTAACATTGCCTGAGACTGCTAAACTAGAGACTAGCCCTAAGCAGTAGCTTGGGGAGTGATCAGATCTCAGGCACGGTCTTGGAACCACCTCTGTTACAAATGCACATGGATAGGTCCGGTTGACCAACCTGTAGTGGCTGCACCGGACCATGTGTGAGGTGAAGGAGTAGCGGTCCTCTTTGGTTCTGGCTGTAGCGAAGTTGGCTGCCTCTGACCGCGTCCCCCCGACCTCCAGGTTGACCGAAATTATCTTTTTGAGGTCCAGACCCACCTTCCAGTCTCTAGTAGTATCGGAGGTAGAGGTACGAGCTAGAGAGCTGAGGAGGGGAGAAGAGAGGAGAGGAGAGGAGAGGAGAGGAGAGGAGAGGAGAGGAGAGGAGAGGAGAGGAGAGGAGAGGAGAGGAGAGGAGAAGAAACCCAGTTTGTTTTGCAGTAACTAATGATGTTCTCATGGAGTTCTCTATGGTTGCTCTATGGTGGATAAACACAATAACAATCCCCCCAAAATCCCTAATTCATCCATCACCTGACTGAGGTATGAGATCTACTTTTGAGAGAGACACTACATCGGCTGTAGGAGCGCCAGTCTACTGCAGATACTGGCAGTTTCTGCAGCTTGTTCTGCAGAGGGTTGTGACACAGTGTACAGGTGTTGTTGAGGCTCAGGTAGGTCCTCAGGTCCACCAGGTAGGCTCCTTTCCGCTGGAGGGTTACGACGTCAAAGCCCTCCCCCACTAGGTTGTGACCGGGGACGAAGGGGGCGGAGATGCACTCGGAGTGGGTACCGGTACGGCAGGTGAGGGCGGAGTCCAGGCAGGACAGGAAGATGAGGAGACTCACGTAGAGGAGGGGCATGGCTGATCTGAAAGAGGGAGGGAGTGGGAGAGAGAGAGAAGTGGAGAGAGAGGTAGAGAGAGTTGTAGCGGGTGGTGATATGAAGAGGAGTTGGAGGGAAGGAGGGATGGAAGAGGGAGGGGTAAACAAAATCATTTGATTAATTCTACGAATGAAATAATTGTGATAGTTCATATGCAATGTTGAAGCTAAAATTAATAAGTCAAATATAAACAACAAAACAGATAGAACAACCGCATGTACACAATGTTCACAAGGCAGTGTGTTCACTCCTAACTATTTATTCCTGTAGTGATTAGGTGAATAGTGATTCACTGGGCTTGCTTTAAGCTCTGTTTGACTATGGGGTGATGAATAGATGTAAGACTACACCCAAGAAAGGGACTGCGTTGCAATTTACTTTACAGAAAAGGTTCATACCTCAATTAAGATGGAGTAAGATAAAAATGAAGTAGCATTTAAAACACGATACAAAGTGAGGTCTAAAAGAGGTTGGATTAAATCA
Organism: Argentina silus; assembly: GCF_951799395.1. Taxonomy (NCBI): domain Eukaryota; kingdom Metazoa; phylum Chordata; class Actinopteri; order Argentiniformes; family Argentinidae; genus Argentina; species Argentina silus. Next base: position 49,849,200 of record NC_139654.1, read on the forward strand.
TACAATTCATAATTGTTTCCTTGTGTAATTCAGCACTATTTCTTTTGGTAAGGCCATAGAAATTGGATTTTAAATAAAATAAATGATAAAGAAAGGATGATAAATTATATGGTTATTGCTTCGTTTTCTGACAGAGCCAGCGCAAAGCCTGAACGAAGTAGGGTTAGGGTTGCATATGGCCCCCAAATGAAATAATAATATTTTTTTATTTCATATAGATTCTAGTTATTATTTTTGCAGTGTATGAGACACAAATTGGGGGCGCGTGCTTCAGGGCGAGCCGTTGGCACAGCAGATGAAACAGTGGAGAAAGGGAGAGAATTCAAAGTTAGGAATCTCAGAGTTAGTTTAGATTTGTATGTAAGGCAAGAACTGATTAACCATGAAAAACTACTGATTTCATATTTTGTGGCTCAACTAGCTGTATTTAGTGCGGTTCAAAACACGATAGACACACTGGCTGTCTGAGGTCTGTCACAGCCAGTGTCTTAAAGGGGCAGTGTTCTATTTTAGGGAAGACAGAAGTGCAACTTATACTCACTGAACACTTTATCAGGAACACCTGTACACCTCCTCATGGTGGAGGTGGTGTAATGGTGTAGGGAGTGTTTTCTTGGCACACTTTGGGCCCGTTAATACCAATCAATCATCGCTTGAATGCCATAGCCTATTTGAGTATTGTTGCTGACCATGTGCATCCCTTCATGGCCACAATTTACCCATCTTCTAATGGCTACTTCCAGCATGATAATGCACCGTGTCACAAAGCAAAAGTCGTCTCAAACTAGTTTCATGAACATGACAATGAGTTCAGCGTTCTTCAGTGGCCTTCCCAGTCACCGGATCTGAATATTTGGAATGTGGGAGAACGAGAAATTCACAGCTTGAAAGTGCACCTGAAAAATCTGCAGGAATTGTGTGATGCAATTATGTCATCATGGACCAGAATCTCAAAGGAATGTTTTCAACATCTTGTGGAATCAATGCCACGAAGAATTGAGGCTGTTTTGAGAGCAAAGGGCAAAGGCCGTACCCAGTCTTAGTATAGTGTTCCTAATAAAGTGTTCAGTGAGTGGATTTCATCATTCGGCTACAATTGAATATGCTTTATAGGATTCAGGTCAAACATGCCCAATGTTTAAATAGTAGCATTTTAATTAAAGCCACAGTCTGTTCCAGTAATTTAAAATTATATATATTTGGCCTACCCTGGATTTTGATAAATATGAATATAAATAGCATAATGAGGTAATTACAACTTTCTTACCTTTCCATAACCAAGATGCCAATGACTAAAGCTAAGATCTAACCTAGAGATCCCAAATTCATTCATGTTTTTTTAATAGTCACACTGAAATATTTTTCCATCTAAGCAGGATTTTCATCTGTACACTTAAATACTGTTTTCTTTTTTTGTTTGTTTTTTCACTCACTTCACTTTTCTGAAAATTAAAAAAACAAAAAAAACAATGAATCAAGTTTGCATGGCCTAATTCTTATATATATATATATTACAATATACAACAAGGACGGGAAAAAGTAAATGTATAAAAATGATGTACACACCTCTGTACGTTTCCTTGAGCGATTATTCGGAAGACTTAAAACACAGATCCAGAGTCAGTAGTTAGGCCTGTGAGACTTTCCCCTCTCACTCCTTCTCTCTATGTCAGAGCTGTGCTTATATAGTGAACAGGTGAGGATCATAACCCATACCACCCACATGCAAAACAATAAGACACAATGAACATTACCTCATGTTTCGGGGAAATAGGTTGTCATTGGCTCTCAAAACCTAAGCCCTAAGCCGGTGTCGTAGTTCTATAAACACAAGCTGACAGTCTTAACTGAAAGGCCAGGTAAGGACTGAGGAATTTTGGCAAAAGGTCTCCATCAACCTGAGATGAACACACCTTCTAATCCGACACACCGTCTGATACGGATATGGATAATAAGTAAATGATGTGATGCTGTATTCAACATACTTTATTCAGCACACACACACACACACACACACACACACACACACACACACACACACACACACACACATTTGAACACTTTATTTTGGTTCACAAATGATTACATGTTGTGGAAATCTAGGGTTACCACTTAGTATTTGGTGAGACTCTGCACAAATAGGCATGTACACAATATATGTTCTATTTACTTCTTGTAATGGTTGCAAGCATGGCAGTCTGTTTCGAGAGAGAGCCGAAACAAAGTTACAAGCATACATTTATACTTTCAAACCCCCAGGGCGGGTCTTCACATAATTCATATCTGATTTCCCACAGTTATAGGCCCACTCAACCAGACATCCTTGGGTCATGTGAAATGTACATCTTCCCATAGGCCTTGGCAACAACACATCTATATATTTTCTCACGCATCCACATGTCTGGCTTTTAGCACATTTCATAAGCACTACTTCTACTTCTCCACTGTTCGTAAACACTACTTCTACTCAAGTCATAAGCAAAGGGTGACTCTAAGGTCACACAGTTGTTATAGACAAACATTCATTACATGATTAATGCTTAAATGATTGATGCTTAAATGATTAATGCTTACATGATTAATGTTTAAATTATTAGTATTATCAACATTATTAACGCTTACTAGCATATCATAGTACAGATACTTATTGAACCATTACATACAGTGCCTATAGAAAGTCATCATACCCTGTGAAATCTTTACCTTTTGTAACATTACACCCTGGAAATTGAAATAAATCAAATCTAACTTTTTTGAGCTGTATGTACACATTATAACCCTCATCATCAAAGTGAAAATAAAATGTTAAAAAATTCTGGACAATTATTAAAAATTAATTAGTGAAATACCTGGTTTGGTTAAGTGATCAGCCCCTTAGAGTATACCATTATAAACTTGCTCAGGTGCAACCAATCAACTTCCAGATCAAACACCGGGCTAATTGCCCCCCACTTGACATCAATTGTAGTGGTTTTGATTACTTCAGAATAAAACCAGCTGTTTCTTGAGGATTCCACTACTAGAAGTGCATGGTTCTGCAAAGAATTCACAATTTTTGGAAAAGTAATTTCAAAAGGCCTCCGGGATAAAGTTGTAGGAAGGCACAAGTTAGGTGAAGGCTACAAAAAGATTTCGAAGGCTTTAGCTATCCCTCTGAGTACCGTTCAGAGCATCATTAAGAAGTGGAAGGCGTATGGCACCACCAACACCTTGCCTATATCAGGCCGTCCGTCCAAACTGGATGACCGAGCCAGGAGGACATTGATCAGAGAAGCTACCAAGAGGCCAAAGGCAACTTTGAAGGACTTACAAGTCTTTATGGCTGGGACTGGACTGTCTGTGCATGTGACAACAATCTCACAAGCTTTACACAAAGCTGGCCTGTATGGCAGGGTAGCAAGAAAGAAGCCTTTTCTGAAAAAGTGCCACAGTCAGACTCATTTGTGTTATGCAAAAACACACCTGGAAGATTCTGTTGCCATGTGGAAAAAGGTTTTATGGTCAGACGAGACTAAGATTGAACTTTTCGGACTGAACTCCAAGCGCTATGTTTGGCGCAAACCAAACACAGCACACCACCCAAAACACACCATACCTACTGTGAAGCATGATGGTGACAACATTATGTTGTGGGGATGTTTCTCTTCAGCGGGGACTGGGCAATTGGTCAGGATTGAAGGGAAAATGGATGCTGCCAAGTACACCCAAATTCTTGAGGACAACCTGCGTCCCTCTGCTATACAGCTGAAGATGGGCAGGTCATTCACCTTCCAACACGACAACGATCCTGAACATACCGCCAAAAGAACAACGCAGTGGCTTAAGGATAGAAAGGTGAATGTCCTTGAGTGGCCAAGTCAGAGCCCTGACTTAAATCTGATAGAAAATCTGTGGATGGACTTGAAGAGAGCAGTCCATCGCCGCTCACCACGGAATTTGACTGAACTCGAACAATTCTGTAAGGAAGAATGGGCAAATATTCTCCAATCTAGGTGTGAAAAGCTAGTAGAGACATATCCAAACAGATTGATGGCTGTAATTGCAGCAAAAGGTGGCTCTACAAAGTATTAAATCAGGGGACTGGTGACTTCGCACCCGAACCAGCAGGTTCAGAGGTAGCTTCTTCCCTGCAGCTGTCACCCTACTGAACTCCAACTCTGCACCTAGGTGACAACCTACCAACCCCTGCACCCCCCCCCCCACCCCCCCGGACAATTGCACTACTCTTACAGTATTCCTATAAACTGTACATACTGTATCCTCACTTGTACACACTGCTCTTACTCCATACCACTGCTCTTCTGTACATATCTGTCTATACTGTTCATAATCTGTCTATACTGTTCATAATGCACATATCCTATATTTTTCTGCACATATCTGTACATACTGTACATACCTGTTTATACTGTTCTATTGCCTATACAGCTCATATGCTGCTTACACTGTTCATACTGCATCCTATTTATTCTGCTTATAATGCTACTACTAATTCAGATACTGCTAACACTGCACTACTTATACTATACTGCACTACTATACTGCTCATATACTGCACTACCTGTATATACTGTTCACACTGCACTTTCTGCTTTTTTGCACTTCTGGTTAGACACTAACTGCATTTCGTTGTCTCTGTATTGTACTCAACCAACCCTGTTATTCTTGTTTCTCAGAACTGTTGCCTTTTTTTTCATTAGTTTGATGTTGTATGGCTAAATTTGTACATAAAGCTGGAAAAAGTATTTTTTTAATGGGTTTTGATTTCAGGCTGTACGATAAATATAGTAACTATTTCAAAGGGGTATGATGACTTTCTATAGGCACTGTACATCACAGAACCTAAAATATAACAAAGGTCAAACAAATGTCACACACACACACACACACACACACACACACACACACACACACACACACACACACACACACACACACACAAACAATGATGGGAATCGCATTTGGAAGACCAGTCCGTCTGGTTTGAGAGCCATCTAATCATAACCCTTTTTCCTGGAAGGAAGAAAGCCTTAACTGTCTATCACACTGGCAAGTAAACCAGGGCCATTCCAACCCACTGACTCTCTACACATGATGCTAGCAATGCCTGTCATGCCATGGCAACAGTCATTACAGCAACCTGTTAAACCAGCCTGGTGTTGGAATTTCCAAAAAAGTCACAAGGATGGAATTGAACAACCATTGATTTATTAGAATAGACTTGTTTGTGTTTTTCACATCCGTGTTGAAATGAGTCTTCCAGAATTAGGAACTGTTCTTCGCATTATTGTCCAAACATTGCACAACGCCCAGCTCTGACTGAGACTAACCATGGTCCAAGTTGATAGGTCCCTTTGTTTGGAGTCAACAATTCAAAATGGAGCAGGAAAATGTAGGCCCTTACCAAAGAAATTCCAAACACATACTCATATAATCCCACATGATCACATTCATAATTCTGGTTTGAGGAATTCAGCAGTAAAATCAGACATGAATGAAAGGTGTCAAATGTACATTAAAGGTTTTGCTCAAGCAATGGCATTCCATGCTTTTCCATGGTTTTGCTGTTTTACAGCAAATATCACTGACAGTGGCTTTAAAGATAGCTTCAGCGATATCCCGACAAACATGGCAATATTGCTTCAATGTTGAGACTTGGTAGCTGTTAAGTCACAACGTAAAAACAGTTGCTGTCACAAAGACAGAATGGCACTTTAAGGCCTACAAAGTTGAGGCAGCCTTGTGAGGTGGTGGTGTGTTTGATGGTTTGACTTCTTTAGACGGATAAAACCGAAAAACAGCCTAACAATTTTTCTGGGGTTTACAGGAAGTCAGAAAACACAGGGCCATCTGGAATTAGTTGATCTGAATGATTTAGGCCTTTTGGGGATCTCACTTTTCAAAACAAATGAACCTCAAAATGTGCATCTCAGTGGACTAGTGTCTTCTCCCCTGGTCTTCTTCTTAAAATAACATTTGAAATTTTTTATTTTAAATATAACAAATTGCCACAATATGACAGAATGTTTGATTTGACAAACCCCTCCTTTTTCAGTTTATAAGTATCTGGATCTGCAGATATATAGTGTCCTGCGTATTGTAATGGGACAGCAAGGCTTTTTTTCTTCTTTTGGACTTAAATTCAAACAATAAAGAAGATATTCTTAGCTTTTATTTGATGGTATTTGTGTACATATTGGTTTCACCATTCAGAAACATGTTTTAGACATTGTCACCCTATGTGTGTGTGTGTGTGTGTGTGTGTGTGTGTGTGTGTGTCTGTGTGTGAGGGTGGCACCACAAATCCCACATAGTCCTGAGTCACCCTCAAGAGAGAAATGTGGCTCTCAAAGAACCCATGGAACACTCCAGGCAGACGTTCACTATAGCAATGCTGCCCTCTATGGGAGAGCTTGTGCATCACAATCTCACATCTTGATGTTGGTGATGATGATGATGGTGATGGTGATGGTGATGATGATGATGGTGATGATGGTGATGATGATGATAAAGAATGTATGGTATGACAGTATGGTATATCAAATACCATTGAAATTACCTGGCATTAAGTTCTTTTCTGGAATAAACTAAAATCTTTCAAGTCTTTGTTAATTATGATGATGACATAGAATAATGAGTATGACAAAGACATATCATAAAATCCATAATCAGTTATAAATGGTCTGACATTGGGAAAAACAGAAAGAACGATTGAATGCTCTCACAATAAACTGAAATTAGACACCACATCGAACACATTTATATCTTACCAGAAGCTTTTCTCAAGGCTAAACATGAAGATGGTGATCATTAATGAGCAGTACAGTTCAGTACAGAAAAGTGACGTTATTTAGAGTTTAATTTTATTTAAAACGACACTATGCAATGTGATATAATATATATGCTATGATATGAGATGCCTGTGTGTGTGTGTGTGTGTCACCCTCATTAGCGGGACAGCTTATGTGTGTGTGTGTGTGTGTGTGTGTGTGTGTGTGTGTGTGTATGTGTGTGTGTGTGTGTGTGTGTGTGTCACCCTCATTAGCGGGACAGCTTATGTGTGTGTGTGTGTGTGTGTGTTTGTGTGTGTGTGTGTGTATGGGTGTGTGTGTGTGTGTGTGTGTGGGTGTCACCCTCATTAGCGGGACGCCTTGTAGTCGTCACACCTGTTCCCAGTCAGGTGACTGTCACAGGTGAGTGTGTAGGTGAACTGAAAGCCCCCACGTTTGGCTCCACACGTGTGTGTGTATCTCCCCTGTCTTGGGTAGATGGTACACCCCCCCAGGAAGTCATCTCTCCAGACATCTTTGTCCCAGTTCTCCACCCTTAGACCCAGGTGTGTGTCCACGCTCCCAAAGTTGTAGCGAGCGTTCCAGCGGGGGCTATTGGACCGGATCCAGCGGGTCTTGCGGTTGATAGAACCGTAGCGCACTTTAGCGTACCTGGAGTTATGTAAACTATCTTCCCACTTACTTGCATACATATTTATATTAGAAATGTGAAATGAAACTGATCCTGGACCAGAGCTTAGCGATCCATTTGACCCTCTGAGCAGCACAACAGGGTCTCTTCAGTGGCTACAAGTCAGAGTGGTCGTTTTTCAGGGATGATTTTTTTATTTTGTATTCAAGAATTTAGTCAAGAATTCCATCACAACTGCAGTGGAGCCGCACAACGGTATAGTGTGATGACATGTGGACAGATTAACAGAACTGCAATATTTGTGGTGTTTGAAGTTCTGATGACATCAAATCTTATACAGTGGAATGTTCAAAATTCTGCCACCTGGAACGTGATAAATAGGTGTTTTAGACAGAGTAACATCTTCTAGTTTTCTTGAAAGAGAGATAAGTGGTTGCATTTGAAGACTCGACGGTGGTCCAGGCTGAGAGAGGGAGGCATCGGTCACCATTCACAGTAGAAGATCAAACAGCAGCGATTGTATCAGCCACATGTAAATAGTACCATCAAAAGTTGGTCAAAAGTTCTCTTCCCACACACCCAAGCACATCATGTCTCCTGTCTCCAAAATGCTCAACACATTGCTGTGTTGGAATGTCTCTCTAGCACACCGACAGGGAGGGAGCCTGAAGGTGGAGGGTAGAGTAGTTCATTCTGTTGGTTGTCTGGAGCAGTGGTTCTCAAACTTTTTCTGCTAGTGTACCCCCTTTAAAATATTTTTTCAGCTGAGTACCCCCTTCACCGGCACAAAACATTTTGTTAGGCACTGAACGGGGGAACCAGGCGCGAATACAGTCGGACAAGCATAGCAGGTTTGGGTATTTAATGAGGGGATAAGGGTAGGGGGTAGTCTGGCAGTGGACAGGCGGCTGGAAGGCAGGTAGCACCGGCAGCGTGGAAGGGTAGGCCGGTGGGCGGACAGGCAGGCTGGTGGGTAGGTAGGCAGGCCGACGGGCAGGTGGAATCTGATACGAGGAACAGGGAGATTAGAGTTAGAACAGGTACAAAACACCAGTAGCTAATACGACGAAACGTAGTAACAAGCCTCAACGTAGTAAGGCTAGAAACTACCATAGGAACTAGTACAATCTAGCGATGAGTAGTTGGAAAGCCAGGGTAGATAACTGCATGGTGATGAGGTGATGGCCAAAAGGTGTGTATTGAGCAGGTGGAGAGAGAGAGAGACAGTGGAACCGGAGCCTGGTCACGCCCACATAGAACACCAACCCAACAGACAAGATGGACAAGGACAAGGTGCACTGGCGCCCCTAGAGGGGCTGGGGGGTGTGACACATTTTTGGGAGAAAAAAAAAGAAAATGAACATAAATAATGTATGTGCGTTCTATTTGGCAGTGTAAGCATGAACATTAAAAGGGTGCATATACTCACAATTTAGTGGGAAACATGGGCCTGTGCTTCATTGATGAGTCATTCTGGGTGGCAGGGAGGCAACTGCAGTGATCAGGCTCTTTTCCAGGCATAGCTCGTTTCTTTGCTTTGTTTTAATTTGGGTCATTGCTGAAAAGGAGGTTTCACACAAATAAGTCGATCCAAATGGTAGTAGCTGCTCCAAAGCTTTCTTTCCCAGCTCAGGGTGTTCCTTCTTCACAGACACCCAAAACTGTGTGAGAGTGGAGCTCTCAAACTTCATCTGTAAGCCACGGCCAGATGGAAGCTTGATTCTCTTGCTTCCAGCCAAGAGAAATGGGTTTCTCACCCAGTCCAGCTGTGCAGATTTCTCTTGAATATCAGGGAAGTAAGAATTAAAACCACTAGTCAAGTTGGCCAAATGTCCCTCTATTATTGCCTTCACTGGAGCTCTATCCACATCCTCATTGGAAAGGAAAGCATCCACCTGAGGAAAGCAGGTGAAATCCCCTTCTGCACATGCCTTCTTCCACAGCTCTGCTTTCTTGAGAAAACCCCCCACCTTGTCATACAGGTTCAGAAAGATAGTGTCCTTTCCCTGCAGAGACACATTCAGTTCGTTGAGTTTGCTGAATATATCTGCAAGATAGGATAGCTTTGCAAGCCAGTGCATGTCCTCAAACAAGGTGACATGGGGAGATCCATGGTCTCTCAGAAAGGTGCGCACTTCCGGGCGTAACTCAAACAGCCTGTTAAGTATTTTGCCTCGGGAAAGCCACCGCACTTCTGTGTGGAGCAGCAGTTGCGTGTGTTCAGCGCCCATATGTTCACAGAGGCTGCGAAACAGTCGCGCATTAAGTGGCCTTGACTTGATGAAGTTAATGATCTTGACAGCGTCGTTCAAAACTTCGTGTAACTCAGGACTCATTCTCTTTGATGCCAATGCTTCCCTGTGTATGATGCAGTGATTCCATAGCACATCAGGGTTCTTCTCCCTCACTCGCGGAACCAGCCCTTTGACGCGACCTGTCATTGATGCGGCCGCATCAGTGCAGACACTTGTGCATGATCTCCAGTTCAGACCGTTTTCACCGAAGAATGCATTAACAACATTAAAAATATCCTCTCCAGTTGTCTTCCCCTCCAAACTCTTGCAGAAAAGCACATGCTCACAAATGTCGTCAGTATCGACGTATCTCACAAAAGCAAGAAGCTGTGCCTGTACACTGACATCAGTTGATTCATCCAGCTGGAGTGAAAATTAAAATGATTCGCCAAGTTTTCCCACTACTTGATCAACGATGTCTGTGCCCATCGTATCAATTCTGCGGCTAACTGTGTCATTTTGACAAAGGCACAGTTTTTAATTTGTCTGCTGCGGTTTTATCCAGCATAGTCTCCGTCAATACAATAGCGGCTGGAAGCAGCAGGTCTTCAGCTATGGTGAATGGCTTTTTAGCTTTAGCTACAAGCAAAGACACTGCATAAGAGGCCTCGAGTGCTTTGGCTGTTGTTGTGGAGGCTTTTCGCATCACTTCTTGGGATGACCTGAAGTCGGAAAGTGTTCTCTTAAAAAACTCTGGTGGCTTACCGACATGACATTGATGCTTTGTGCTTAGGTGTCTTTGGAGGTGGGCTGGCTTCATGCAACTGTTGGCTAGTTTCTCCCCACAAAAGAAGCACAATGCCAGGGGAGGGTCAGAGCATGTGGAGGTGAATCCCATTAAAATATATTCTTCTTGATATTGACGGAATTTTGGCGTTTCTGGATGAGCTTTCTTTTTCACTGGTTCTCCTTTCTCATTGCTGTCAGATTTGCATTTTAACCACTTGTCCATTTTCTATTATCTAGCTTTCAGAATTACTCAGGGTGGAAAAAATGTTATACAGTTAGCTAGCTGGCGCGAAAGCATTTTTTTGATTGACATACGTCAATCAATGTTGACATACGTCATTGTCCCGAACGTGATATGCTCATTGCTTTTTTAAATAAAGATTTAGGCTATCAAACGTGTATGTTGGTACCCAGATATAACTGATTTTATTAATGTGGGATTATTTTAGAATTGTCTATAACCAATACCTTAAAAAGTACCAAATGTTTCTGAGTACCCCCTGCAGTACTCCAAAGTACCCCTAGGGGTACGCGTACCCCCATTTGAGAACCACTGCTGTAGACTAATCACCTCATCTTCGGTATTGGAAATACGGACCTCTGCGCATGTGATACGCTCCGTACACTCTCCCATATCCTTTCTCAGCCTTTCAATTGCGACCAATATTCCGTCCAATCTGTTTGAAGAGTCAGCCTTCAGATCTTTGATAGCTTCGAGAATCGCCCTGTATTTTTCCCCTTCTTCGGTGGTTTCAACCGTCTCTCCCGCCATCGCGTTAGCATTAGCTTCCCCGCTATCCGGGCCAAAGTCTAATATTTTAGATTGTAAGGTCTTTGTGCGAGCTTTACTCGCTTTTCCTGGTGCAGACGACATTCGACACTTTTAGAAGTGTTATTAATAGCTTATGTGGTTACAGGTTAGGTATATAACAGGATTTTGATCAAGTTTAGTGGAGGAGAGAAAAACACAGGTCTTCTCAGCAAACCTCCGATCTATGATATCATAATGCAATTCGTTATAACATTGTTTTGTGTCAAACTGGTCCATAATTATAATTATAATGCACCAGTAAAATTCATTAGGCATATTGTAGATTTTTTTTTCATCACTGTGAAACAGTTTAGCAAACAAAAATGCTTATATTGGAAGAAAAAAACAAAACAAGATATCAATTAAGACAAGTTAGCCAGTTCTTGTGGCAGCTATACATGAATTTCATTATCATATGATGTAAATGAATCCTGCACACAGGTTGTGCCAGATGTTAAAGATTTATTTGTAAAAACAAGTTGGTCAACCTTCAAGTCAATGATTGTCCAGTCGTTGTGTGGACAATGAAAGAGACATTGAAATTTCATCTGAATCTCTGGCGTCTTCTGGGGCTAAGTTGGAGGATCCTCCTCTGCTTCTTGGGGAGAGCGTCATCCTCGGAGTTGCTGGTGTGTCCCAGTGATTCCTCCCTCTTCCTCTTTTTGGAGGCTGAAGGCCTCTGCACATGTAAGAGAACGGAGCTTTGAGGGTCAGAGGCCGTCATGTCGCTCACCATCTCTACATCGTTTGGGTATGGGATGGGGCACTGGGAGCTGTCACTCACCATCTCCACGTCGTTGGGGTATGGGATGGGGCACTGGGAGCTGTCGCTCACCATCTCTACATCATTGGGGAATAGGCTTGAGGAGGAGCATGAATGGGAGCTATTGGCACTCTGACTGTTCGCTCCATGATTGGAGTAAAACACAGGGGTGAAGGAAAAATGAAAGGACACACATCCAGCTGAGAAGACAAAATATCACACAGGTGGAAGTGGAGTTAACATGAGCTGCTTACTAAACCGACAGTGGCAGGCCACTTCATTGAATCATAACCTGCCTCATGACTTTACTTCTGACTTTCTCATGGCAAGCACTGCATTTTTCTGTCTGTGTTGATTACTCATAATGCAAGTTATTTTTGTTGTTGTTACTGTTGAATTCTCATACACATCTAAATATTTGAATACATACCAGGGTAATTAATCTGATGCAGAACACTGAGGGGTTTCATGTTGTTCATGGTCACTTGACATAAAAAAAAATATGTAGCAGATAGACCTTTCCGATGTGTTTGTTTGAAATGATTATAAGTTCAGTTTCTTTTGAGTTTTGTAATGTTGGCTGAAGATGACATCATAATCTCTGATCTATGACATCATAATGCATTTCTTGTATGTATCAGCAACTGAACTAATGCATTTTATCTGTTACTAAGAATATTGAATGAACTCAATTCAGTCAACATCAAAGCCAATATTTTCTTTGTATCTCATGTGAATTACACCAAAATGTATCATGATCACTAAGACTTAATGTCTGAACCCAGAATAAGACTTTCAGAACACATTCTGCTGCTGCTGTCAACAGTAACATCATCAATTAAAACAAGTTAGCCAGTTCTTGTGGTAGCTATGCATGAATTTCATTATCATATGATGTAAATGAATCCTGCACACAGGTTCTGCGAGATATTTCAGACTTATTTGTGAAAATGAATTGGTCAACCAAATTGGTCAACCTTCAAGTCACACATGTGGAAGTGGAGTTGAAGTACATATCTAAATATTTGAATACATACCAGGGTAATTAATCTGATGCAGAACACTGAGGGGTTTCATCTTGTTCATGGTCACTTGGCATAAAAAAATAAACTAGCAGTAGCAGATAGACCTTTCCGATGGCTTTGTTTGAAATGATCATAAGTTCAGTGTCTTTTGAGTTTTGTAATGTTAGCTGTAGATGACATCATAATCGATGATCTATGACATCATAATGCAATTCGTTATAACATTGTTTTGTGTGAAACTGGTCCATAATTATAATAATAATGCACCAGTAAAATTCATTAGGCATATTGTAGATTCTTTTTCAGAGCATGTGGAGGTGAATCCCATTAAAAATATATTCCATTAAAACATATTCTTCTTGATATTGACAGAATTTTGGCGTTTCTGGATGAGCTTTCTTTTTCACTGGTTCTCCTTTCTCATTGCTGTCAGATTTGCGTTTTAACCACTTGTCCATTTTCTATTATCTAGCTTTCAGAATTATTCAGGGTGGAAAAAAAATGTACACTGTTAGCGATACTTGACAAGTATCACCAGTGACAGAACCACATGATTACATGATAGAATGACTAGCAAAGGAGTTCAAAAGTTGAGTGTGCGGAATTTATTAAGTTTGACAATGAGGACGAATCTCATTGCCAAACTTTCCCATAATTCAGTGTGTTTGTGTGTGCGCGTGTGTATGTGCGCACGCGCGCGTGTGTGAATTTGAGTGTCTGTGGCAGACTCTGTGCATGCATGCATTTATGTGTTTGTGCATGTGTGTGTGTGTGTGTGTGTGTGTGTGTGTGTGTGTGTTTGTTTGTGTCCATGTGTGCGGGCGTGCATGCGTGTTTGTCCGTGTGTGTATGTATGTTTGAGAGTTTTTAATTCAACTCTAGGGCTCATTTAGTTGAGTCTTCAGTTGAGTATTACTGGAACTCATCCTACTCTCAGAAATTGATGTGCTTCTTATACCACTTCCCTTCTTCCGCCACAAGTTCCCATCTAATCTGATTATCTCAACTCACCATCTCTAACGGGAGCACAAGTCATTTCAAATTCAAGGTATGAGTGGGACTTGTGTGAAAATGTGCCGTTGTTACAGAGAATACATTGACCTGCGTTTGTATTGGGACATTGAAGCATTCTTTCTTCTTTTGGCTCGATATTTTAAAAGTTTGAATTTGAAATCAAACTGTTCATATGAGGTTAAATGCACGAGTATGGTCACACTGATACAATGTTAACTAAGACTCTGTTTCTGACTGAAGTGCTGCTGACCTAAAAACATACACGTTTACTGTAACCCTTCTAATTCCATGTCCTGCTGAGCTAAAAGTGTGCAGGTTTACCGTCACGCAAATGAATACATTATCTATGAAGTAATGAGACAAATGAACATAACAAAATATAACATGGTTCATGAGAAAAGAGTGGTCCAAAAAAAGTGAAAAAACATATTGTGAATGTGTCAATGTGTATTTAGGGTTAGGGTTAGAACCAATACATTAATTAGCAGAGGTTGTGCTGATCTAGGATCAGGTAGGACCTGCACTCTTACTCTGAGACACTTTGTGGATACAGGTTTTAAGGTGCACATACTGTACTCAGTCATTGAAGGTGTAGGAGTCAGTGGAAGGGGCAAGGGAGTGGATTGGAATCAGGCCATAGATGAGCCCATGCTGCTCTTTGGAGACATCTCCCCCACCTACCGTACAGATCAAGGATCAGCTCGTCAGTTCTCTGAGCCTCAAGCCTAACTGAACTGGGAAACAAATGAAACTGATCCTGGGGCAGAATTTAGCAATCCATTTAACCCTCAGAGGAGCACAGCAGGGTCTCTACAGTGGCTACATGTCAGAGTTTGATTTTGATGCCTTGTTTCAGCACTGTACTCTGATTAGGGTATAATAGTCCTGTGACATATTTCCTTTATTCTTTTCTCCAGAGGTACCTTAAATTACTCTATACAGTATACTAACCCCTCACTATACAGTATGGTCTTTTGGATGCTGCCTTAATCTTCCTCACCAAATGTTCAGGTTTGACCTCTGCATCTCCCTCTGTGATGAAGAGCTCTGTGCAGATCTTGTTGAAAAGTATGGGTTCTCCTTGTTTAGCTATTCTCTGAAATACACATTCACACTTTGGCACACAACAACGCAAGTTAGGTGTCAATCCAAAGACGCAAGAATGACACTTCAGTCTCGTTGAAAGCATCGGTTCGAACCCCGCCAAGGTTGAAGCTGTCTCCGTACTCAAAGAAGCCGTTGGATAACGTCTGTCTGAATGTGGTCTCCGAAGGATGTGCCGCACGCTTCACATTGTTTCTCCACTGTTTCCACGCCCACGGTCGTCCAAGCTGACAAAGAAGCATGGCTGTGCGACAAGGATGGGATTCGAACCCATGCGTGCAGAGCAGATTGGATTAGCAGTCCATCACCTCAACCACTCTGCCACCTCGTCCTACTCTTGTGATTGCCCGGTAGCCCTTTCCACCGGATACTTAAAGCCAGGATGTGAAGAAAGGCTTTTTAACAGTGGAATTTTGCTGCTACCTGGGGAAACATCTGTTGAACCATTGAGCCAAAGGACATTAATTTGGTGGACCCAGCTTGTGAAAGTTTTCGTCAAAGGGCTCGTCCGGGATTTGAACCCGGGACCTCTCACACCCGAAGCAAGAATCATACCACTAGACCAACGAACCGTCTGACAATACCTTGCCCCTCCACCGCAACGGAGCCTCAGGTTGTGGGAAGTGTCCGCACTGTCTGCATAAAAAAAGGACTATCTCAATCGTGTACGCAACGCTGGCAAGGTGACCCATCTGCTGAAGCGGCTAGCCAAGACACTTTGATGGAGTCGTCCGAGCTGGTGAAAGGCTAAATCAGAGGGCTAGTTCGGGATTTGAACCCAGGACCTCTCGCACCATAAGCGAGAATCATACCCCTAGACCAATGAGCCACCTTCTAATGGGTGACCCTCCCCCGCAATGGTGCCTCAGGTTGGGGGATGTGTCCGCCCTGTCGGCAAAAAGCAGGGAGTTTACTTCCACTGTGTTTGCATTGTTGTAACATTTTTCTCGCCCCCCCCCCCCCCCTCCCTTTTTTACTGAGTAATCCAGCCCATGAAATAAAAGTGACAACAAAGACCCTGCAAAATGTTGAAATGGTGAGTCCTGGAGGGCACATGAATGTGGTGGTCGTGAATGGTCATATCATTGTTGCTGTCCTGCCTGGTCTCATGAGCGCATTGGTGGTATAGTGGTGAGCATAGCTGCCTTCCAAGCAGTTGACCCGGGTTCGATTCCCGGCCAATGCAAGTTAGGTGTCCTTTTCCCGAGGGGCCCATGCCTGCGTATCCAAAGGCGCAAGAATGACACTTCAGTCTCGTTGAAAGCGTCGGTTCGAACCCCGCCGAGGTTGAAGCTGTCTCTGTGCTCAAAGAAGCTGTTGGACGACGTCCGTCTGAATGTGGTCTCCGAAGCATGTGCCGCACGCTTTACATTGTTTCTCCACCTCCTCTGTTTCCATGCCTACGGTCGTCCAAGCTGGCAAAGAAGCATGGCTGTGCGACAAGAATGAGATCCGACCCCACGCGTGCAGAGCACAATGGATTAGCAGTCCATCGCCTTACCCACTCGGCCACCTTGTCCTACTCTCGTGTTGGCCCGGTAGCCCTTTCCACCGGATACTTAAAGCCACGACGTGAAGAAAGGCTTTTTAACAGTGGAATTGTGCTGCTACCTGGGGAAACATCTGTTGAACCATTGAGCCAAAGGACTTTCACTTGGTGGACCCAGCTTGTGAAAGGTTTCGTCAAAGGGCTCGTCCGGGATTTGAACCCGGGACCTCTCACACCCAAAGCGAGAATCATACCACTAGACCAACGAACCGTCTGACAACACCTTGCCCGTCCACCGCAACGGAGCCTCAGGTTGTGGGAAGTGTCTGCACTGTCTGCATAAAAAAAATAAAACAGTATCATTCGCAACGCTGGCAAGGTGACCCATCTGCTGAAGCGGCGACCCAAGACACTTTGATGGAGTCGTCCGAGCTGGTGAAAGGCTAAATCAGAGGGCTCGTCTGGGATACTAATAGATGCCCCTCCCCCGCAATGGAGCCTCAGGTTGGGGGACGTTTCCGCCCAGTCGGCAAAAAGCAGGGAGTTTACTTCCACTGTGTGTGCATTGTTGTAAGATTTTTCTCACCCCCCCACCCTCTCTTGTTTACTGAGTAATCCAGCCCATGAAAAAAAGGTGACAAGAAAGACCCTGTGGTGAACATAGCTGCTTTCCAAGCAGTCGGCCTGGGTTGATTTGACAGATCAGTGAATGTGACTAACTGTAGGAGGAAGCAGAATTGTGTTTTCAAGCACTTACCCACAGAGAGGTGAATCCTGGTGTCGTCGGCAGGCTTCATGGTTCGGTCAGATCCACACCAGTTCGTCCCAGCATCCTCTACTTTCAGATTTCTGATGGTGAAGTGTGTCAGTCTGGGGTAATCCCCTTTTCACATGGACACAAGGATAAACACACCACACCATGGCAATCCTCTCAACGTGTTTCGGTCACATTGTCTGATTTGAATTAGCTCCAATCTGTGAAATTCATTGGTCAAAATATTACATTTCAATCATTATCATAGTGCATTCACATTATTGAGGACTAAGTCTGCAGAATACCTCTGCTACACAACAGTACATTTATTAATGATGGACTAGAAGACCAGATTAGACTCACCTTCAACATGCAGGTGCAAAATAATAGTTGAATAATGTTTTTTCACTTCAGTCAAAAATAAACGAGCAAAATCCACAACTCATTCTCACCACATCGTAGACTGCTATGTCAACACTGAGCATGTTCAGATCTCACAGCTCACTACAGAGACACAGCACAGTAAAAAAAAAACACAAAAAAGGAAGTGCTGATATCATTAGAGTTAGGTTTCTCAGAATAACTAGATCTGGAGCTGATAAACAATAATTCATATGTTGAAGTTTTTTTCACAGCCACTGTGACTTGAATCTAGTTCACAAGACTGATTTTTCTGCAGATGGATTTTGATGGCGCCAGCCTTGATTTAAATGTGTATACCTATTTACAGTTGAATGAGCGTGCCTGGCGGACATCCTGAAGAAATCGCACCCTCGCCATTTGTCAATTCCTTTGCAATTGTAATGTGTCTCACACCTTGTCCTTTGTTGGGAATGATACTTAAGGAGAAGGACAGGAAGTTGTGCTGTACTTTGAGTTTTGGGTCATATGTTGCTTTGAAACTGTTAAATTGGTTATTTTGTTGATACTCTATTCTCATTCTTCCTATGTGCATTAATGTGAGGTTGTGCGCTAGATAAAGCTTCTGTTAATACAGCACAACATAATCATGACGAGGTTCTCTCATTGAATGTTGAATGTTCACATGCATCATCATCGAGACGTAGAGATAGTTAGCTACTGCTATTGGCATGAGCGTAAACTCCTCACAAGACAATTTATCTTAACTTGAGGGCATGTAAAATAGCATTTTGGGTATTCTTAATGAATCTAGGATCCGATATGATGGATTGTCTGTCACACAGGGATGAGCAAAGTATTGTCTATCATTGTTAACCCATGAAATATATTTTGGAGTCAGATATAATGTAATGTTAACTTATGTTAGTTGGTCATGCGACCACTTGTTTTGAGTTCGATTCATCATGTTCATACCTGTTAGAAGTATTTATTGGTAATAAATGTAATAATAATGAGGATGTAGACATTTTCTATGGCTATGGATCATTATCATAGTGCATGCATCATCATTATTGAGGAATAGGTCTGCCTCTGCTACACAACATCAGTGCATTAATGATGAACAAGAAGACCAGCTTACACTCACCTTCAACATGCAGTTGCACCTGACTAATCAGTGCGATGAAGCCCGCTTCGGTTCTCTTAACATTCACTCCACACCAGTATGGCCCAGCATCCTGTTCAGACAGGTCAGTGATGGTCACAGTTTAGACTCCCTCATTCTTGTTGTCAGACAATGAGAATCTCCCTAGTGTCTGTTTACCATCATATGTAACAGAAATATTTCTAATATACGCACAGGGTCCTTGCTGCACCAGGAGATTAACCTGCCTCCTCGCATTCCTCTGACTGCTGAGTCCCTTCCTCCGGGCAATGGCTTGTACAAGGACCACTTTTGGAGAAGAAAATCACAGTCAGCAAGCTGTTAATCTGTAACCAACCCTCCAAAAATGGATGCATTCAAACAGTCAAACAAAGCATTTACAGTAAACAAAGTGATTGTGATTGGCTATTTGGTTGGGGAGGAACCGTGGTTTAGACTTGGCATCCCTTGGTGTTCACGGGCTGGTCACACCATTCATCCCATCTGCGGAGTCAGCACCGCTGAGATAGAGATAAGATAGAGATAAGATACCTACTCTGGTATGTCCCCCCAAGCCTGGTACTTTTCCACTTTTGCTCTTTGTGTAAGCGTGTGTTGCGACATCTTTCTTGATGATCTGGCTTAACCTTTCCATGTATTAATCCAACGTACTATGGGACTAATGCTTGATTCATCCCATTCATCAACAGACCATCACATTAGTAAATTTAGCACACTGCAGTAATGTATTTTTATTATAGCAATAATAAACTGTTTTTATAAAATATAATTTCTAACAACGCATTCCGCATCCAATAGTGAAAAACACCCGAGACATTTTTCAGTATCTTTCGTTGCTAATGCTCATGGTTTAGTAATGCTAATGCTCATGGCTTAGTTATGCTAGCTCTCGTCAATGTAAACATCAACAGAAGTGTGTTGCTGTGTAGCGCCGGATCAACCATTCCATAGAATGCTGCTCATGTTCTATTTCTAGAGGTCACATGGTAACGCATTTCTGAAAAGTCTTTATGATACATCTATGATTATTATTAATTATTTTCAAAACGGTGTGTTGCTATGCAACCTTTCGATATAGAACATTAGCAACATTCTATGGAATGTTCAATCCGCTCCAGATAACAACAAACTTCAGTTGATGTTTACATCGACACAAACCAGCTGATTTTCAGAGCAAAACGGGCTGAAAAATGCCTCAGTGTTTTTCAGGTTTGGACTGTGGCCTGCCGTTTTTACGTCCGTGTTTTCTTTTGTGTTGGGTTCGCGATCGTGCAGAGGGAAGCGACGGCAGCGACTTCGGAGAGGGTATGTGACGATAGTTGGACCATATCTGAAAGATAGTTAGACAATATCTGAACGATAGTTAGACAACCACTCGATATGTGTTGCTAAAACAACACAGCACAAGTCGAACATGCACGTAGGTGACGAGCAAGCGAGCTCGTTCAAGCTAAAGCTAACTATGCTACCACCGTAGCTACTGACGGACTAACAGTCATGCCATTACACAGATGCATTTATTGACTATGTGTCTACTGTAAAATGTAATTGAACGTGACATACCTGCTTCGAGGTCGCTGACCTCTCAAAAAGGAAACAGGAACAACAACCTGTCGTAGAAATGGCAGTCCGCAGTCCACGCAGTCCCGCAGCAAACCTGAAAAACACCGAGGCGTTTCTCAGTACCTTTCATTGCTAATGCTAATGGCGTAGTAATGCTAGCGCTCAGAAGACCAGCTGGATCTAGTCAATGTCAACATCATCAGAGGTGTGTTGCTGCGTAGCGCTGGATCAAACATAGAATGCTGCTCATGTTCTATTTCTAGAGGTCACATGGTAACGCATTTTTGAAAAGTGTTCATGATACGTGTCATGTATGATTATTACTCATTATTTTCAAAACTGTGTGTTGCTATGCAACCTTTCAATGTAGAACATCAGCAACATTCTATGGAATGTTCAATCCGCTCCAGATAACAACAAACTTCAGTTGAGATTTAGCATAAGCAACGAAAGGCACTGAAAAATGCCTAGGTGTTTTTCA
The DNA here is from genome assembly GCF_951799395.1 of Argentina silus. Classification (NCBI taxonomy): domain Eukaryota; kingdom Metazoa; phylum Chordata; class Actinopteri; order Argentiniformes; family Argentinidae; genus Argentina; species Argentina silus. Next base: position 49,870,174 of record NC_139654.1, read on the forward strand.
GGTTTGACTGCGAGAGTGCGTGGACTGCGGCCTGCCGTCTCTATGACAGGTTGTTGTTCTTGTCTTCTTTTTTTTGCAGGGTTCGAGATCGTGAAGAGGGAAGCGACAGCGACTTCGAAAACGGTATGTGGCATTTAATTACATTTTACAGTAGACACATATCGAACACATTGTTTGTGCAATGACTATTTTGCGAGAAGCAATGGTAGCATTGTTAGCTGCTAGATGGCTAAGTAATCCGTTGACAGTTTCTAAGAGTTAGCTCGCCCGCTTTAAGCCTTTAGCTTGAACTAGCAAGCTTGCTAGCCAGCTCCATGCATTTTGCCAAGGAATGTACATTTTGGCCTTGCGCTATGTTATTTCGTATTCTAGCAACACATATTCAGTGGTGCAATGTCATTATTGTCCTTAGAGAGGACTGATCCATGAGGACATTTACATTACATTTATGGCATTTAGCAGACGCCTTTATCCAAAGTGACTCACAACAAATACATTTGTCTAAGTAAGTGAATCATCTATCCATCAGTCATCATAAGATAAAGTAATCAATGCTCGGACCAGTGGCCATAGGCACTCACAATGCTAGAAGAAGGACATTTTTATTATTATCAGGAGAGAAACTTGTAGGAGGGACCATTAAGATGTAGCCTGAAGAGATGGGTCTTCAATCTACTGCGGAAGATTGGTAGTGACTCTGCAGTCATGACAGCAGTAGGAAGCTCATTCTACCAGCGGGGCGCCAGGACAGTGAAAAGCCGTGACCAAAGGGGCGGCGGTGCCAGGCAGCCAGTCGTGGGTCTTGAATCTGATGAGAGCTGCTACCGGGAGCCAGTGAAGGGTGTGGAGGAGGGGAGTGACATGGGAGAATTTGGGGAGTTTGAACACCAGACTGGCGGCAGCGTTCTGGATGAGCTGTAGAGGCAATTCAATAGTCTCGCATCGATTACCTGTACCTGTATTAATACCTTCTTTTTAATATCATTGCTATTTTGTTCTAAATGTGTTTGTCTTTTGTTAGACATCATCTATGAGCTGGTTCAGTTTGGGGTGATGGTGGGGAGGCCCCTGGTGGTGGTTAGTACAGTTCTTTCACTGTGACTTTGTTGACAAGTCCATATGACTCTCTGCTCTCTCTCTTGTGTTTCCTGTTAGCAACCTGGTGGGTTTGTGGAGCGTCTGTACTCTCTTCTGCACTCCTGCCTGCCTGCCTGCCAGCAACATGGAATCAGAGGCTGAGAGATGGCTGGTGCAGCTGAAAGTACAGACAAGTTCTGATGTTGTTACTGTTCCTTCTCTCTAGCATTTAGCATCCAATCTATAGTTCAGTTTAAATGGATACTGTGAATTAGCAGTAACTCAGAGCCTTAACTCAGGGCGGGCTGATGATGCTTCTGGAGGTTCCCTGGTACTTCAAACCAGAGTCTCTGGTCATTGGAGTTTCCAGCCTCCTGGAGCACCACCTCCAGCTCCTCATGGAGTCCTCCTGGACACACACACACACACACATACACACACACACACACACACACACACAGGCTTTTAAGTAATAGGAAAAAGTAGTTTAAATGATTGTAAGTAATTGTATTCTGACCATTATTTTTTCACTTCCCCCTCCCCTCTCTCTCTCTCTTTCTTTCTCTCTTAGGAATTCCATAGGGTCAGACCTCATCGGTCACCCCAAAGAATGGGAAGTTCTTCAGTGAAATCCAATAAGTATTCCAGTTAAAGTTTAAAAAATAACCTCACGTCTTCTTGTTATGTCTCCCCCCCCCACCCCCCCGATCTGCAGGACCACAGGAGCCTCACTGATTTGTTACGGATGGGGGTTGTGCTTCCCAGTGCGTCCCCCTACTTGCCTCCCTCCGTCCGTCCACTGTGCCACCTCAATCACATACTTATCACCAGCACCTGTGTGTAATTGTCACTCATGCAATATGTACCCTCACTTCCCTTCACTCCCGCTTCGTCTTCACCTTTGTTGGTTGCTTCGTGAGCGTAAGTCATACGAGTATACAAGTACTGTTTTGAGACTGTGATCTCCTCTTTGATTTCGAGCATTGAGTCCCTATTTTTGTGTCCTGTTTTGACTACTCATCCAAAGTAAAGATCCTTTTGTTTAGTACCGCTAACTACTTGTCCGCCTCTCTTTCTCTGCACCGCACCTGGGTCCGTTAACATACCTAAACCTTACACTGATTTGTGTCAGTTCAGTTTGCACATTATAAGCATGTGTTGCATTTATAAAGCATTAGTAACAGCGCAGCCACATATTTTCAAACTACTTTAATTGTCATTATCTACGAATGAATCATTAAAAGAGAATATCGTGACTATTTCTGTATTTTTGAAACCTCTTGTTTTGTGTCTGAATTGAATCAATGAATCAATGCGTAGTTCGTACAAATATAATCTATGAATCGAATCACTGTTTTATCTCATTCAGCCACGGAATCCCTAGTTTAACAGCGTCAACTTTAGAAGCAGCATTACTGTTAAGTGTCACTTTCATTTTGTATAGTGTGCCCATGGCATTGGGCTGCATGGAATCCACACGCATACACACCACACTAAGGGCATGTGACAGGGACCCGTGTCTGCTTATTAGCGCTACGTTTAGAACTGTAAACTGAGATAATACAAATATACAAAATAATACAAAATTTTCCTGTAACATCACTTTAATAGTCAATAAACTCATGAATCCTCATGCATAAATGCTTTGTTATTTCCTTTCAAACCCTTCCTGTAAGTCCCTTTCACATGTCAAGAAGTAACTTACTGTAAGTAACGATAAAATGCTAAGGGTAGCTGTGATCGAAATAGAAAAATACCTTCCTGAAGAAAAACAAATGTGGTTCCCAATGCCTTTAGGATTGCTTCCTGTGCGACCATGGCCCTTTCACACGTGAAGAAGTAACTTAGAAAACGATAAAAATCACCAGGGAGCATTGATGGTGAAGAGGTTAAGGCGTAGGATTACTAATCCAAAGGGGTCTCC
>NC_139654.1:49898174-49914959 GCF_951799395.1 Argentina silus
TCTGAAATGATATCAGTTATAAAATGATCAGACCTCTGTTTCTTTCTGTTATGGACTGCATCACTCGCTATTAGCAATGTGTCAAATTGATTGAATAAAACTCAGATAAAACATTTATATTTGAAAATTGAAAAAAGATTTGTGAAATAAACACAAAAAAACCCTGTGAGCTGCCCCCCACACACTGGGCAGCACACCCTGACCTTCCACAGATTGTAGGGCATCCACGCCAGGAGCCTGTGGGTGAAAAAGTGCTCTGGTGTTGGGGCCTGGTTGTAAATGAGCCCTGGTACCAGTGGCTCGTACCAGAGCTTCAAGTTTGGCCGCAGCATCTGGTTCTCCCACAGAGTGGATGATCATCGCTGGTCTTGCTGTGGAATGGTCTTCTTCATCTCTGCCGGCAGCCAGAATGAATCGGGCGTCTGAACGAGAAAGGCAGGGGCAGCAGGACAATAGAGAGGACCAAGAGGGGCAGCAGGACCAAGCAGAGGACCAAGAGGGGCAGCAGGACCAAGGAGAGGACCAGGATGGGCAGCAGGACCAAGGAGAGGACCAGAAGGGGCAGCAGGACCAGTAGTAGGGAAAACACCCACATCGGACTCATCCTTAAAAAAAAGAAAAGAAGCCAAACTCAGTGAATTACACATGCAATAATAATATCAAAGTTATTTAACACACACACACACACACTCACACTCACACACACACACACACACACACACACACACACACACACACACACACACACACACACACACACACACAAACATAAACACAGGTAAAAAAGAGAGCACTTACAGAGGCACTTGCAGGGCTGGCAGTAGACTGAGAGGTAGAGGTGGTCCTCACAGACGCCGTAGCAGAGGGGGATGGAGGCAGAGAGAAAGGGGAGATGGTCCTAATATAGGTGGAGGCAGGGCTGGAGGGGGACATGGGTAGTACAGGGGAAGGGGTCCTCAAAGAGGCCATAGCAGGGCTGGACAGGGACTTGGGTACAGGGGAAGGGGTCCTCATGGAGGCCGTAGCAGGGCTGGACAGGGACTTGGGAACAGAGGAGGGGGTCCTCATGGAGTACCAGCAGAGGTAGTAGCAGGGCTGGACAGAGACTGTGAGGGAGAGGAAAGGTAGAGTACACCAGGAGACTATATTGTGATTGTTAGGTTGATTGATATTGTGATTGTGCATGTACCTATGTGATTGTAGACATAAGCCACATTAGTCACACGAGTTACACTCATAACACAGAGACATTAAGACGAACAAATCCATGTAATACCTCAACTGGCTACCTAGCCACAAGGTTTGGTTTGGCTGCAGCACCAGAAGCCCCTCCAAACCAGGATTTATAAAACTAAAGAGAAGAATGGCAAGTGAAATTGGTCAGAATAAAATGATGACAAAACAGTGCTGCGATCAAATGGATGGATAACGTTTGGCAAAATGTTATGGAAATATTTACCATTGACACAGTCAATGTAGGCCGCAGAGGACTCTGCACAGGCTTGGCAGGGACTGAGGCTGTGGTCTCTGCAGGGGCCGTGGCACGAGGTGGAACTGGACCCTGGACCGTGGCAGCAACAGGCACTGAGGCAGATGTGGGTGCCGGTGGAACACTGGCTGGCTGCTGAAGACATACAGATACAACAAGTATCAATACTACTGATATTTCAGCATGACAAATAGTTACATCTGATGTCCCTTCATTACCTTCTGGGAGTGAAATCCACAGACACAACTCTGGCCCACCAAACAACGATGTCTGGCCGCGGGTCTGCACTGGACATTTCTCAATCTGTAACCACATGGTATGCTCAATGTCATGGCATATACAACCTAGCCTATATCTGTTTAATCTGTTGGTGTATTTCACAGAAAAATTTACCTTCTGGTAGAGAGCATACCACCTATTCTGACTGGGGGCTGGCCTGTCCCCTACATCAGAGGGCCAAACCCCAGTGGTGACAGAGGTCTTGAGACAGCGACGCTGACTGCGACACTCCGGAGGGAGGACGACAACTGGAAGTGGAGGTGTCAGCTGACCAATAACGGAGAAGTGATGACCTCCCTTAACTATCAAGTTAAAAAATTCTCACTCTTAGAATGGAAAGATAAATATCTCCCTGTTCACTGATCAGTAGATACATCTGTCACCTCAACACATACACTGTACAAGTATACCGTTTCTGAAATAAATGTACATTTTGAATATATTTTTCAGATAGGACAAAATGCCATATACTACTCCTCCAGGTACAGGTACTCCAGGTAAGAGTTTGTTGGAAGTTTTTCTCAGCTAATGCTTTAAGTGTTTGACAGAAACATACTGATCTTCAGTGCACTCTAGTGGCTGTTTGATGGTACAACATTGAGATCAATCTGAAGGATGTTAACCATTTCACTAGATTAGATTAGATTCAACTTTATTGTCATTGTGCAGAGTACAAGTACAGAGACAACGAAATGCAGTTAGCGTCTAACCAGAAGTGCAAAATAGCAGAAAGTGCAATGAACAGTATTTACAGGTAGTGCAATATATGATCAGTAGTAGTGCAGTATAATATAGCAGTGCAGTATAGCAGTATATGAGTAACAGTAGCATTATAGCAGAATAAATAGTTACAGTATGAACAGTGTAGCAGCATATGAGCTGTATGGGTAATGCAGTCTAGCAGTATATATGTATTAACAGTAGCATGAGGTAGATAGCAGAATAAATATACATTTATGAGAGTAGATTGTGTTTAATCACTGTTTGTCTCATTGCCCAGGTCCTTGTGCTGTTGCTGAGTGGTTGTCCATCAGTCGTGTTCTTTGCGACAATGACCTTTCTGGTTGTCATTGTAGCTGTTTTCACAACAAGGATGAACTGCCCCAAACCAGGTGATTGTCATGTATTGGGCCAGTTCTATTTCGGTCCCTTCACCTAGCTCCTATGTCTTCAGTGTTCACCAGGGCTCATATTCACAAAGCATCTTAAAGTAGGAAAGCTGATCTAGGATCAGTTTAGCCTTTTAGATCAGATTGAATAAGATTACATGGAAAGGTGGGGGACCTGATCCTAGATCAGCACTCTTACTCTGAGACACTTTGTGGATACAGGTTTTAAGGTGCTTTCACATACTCTACTCAGTCGCTAAATGTGTAGACGTTAGTGGAAGGGGCAAGGGAGTGGATTTGAATCACTAGCCATAGATGAGCCCTTGCTGCTTTATGGAGACATCTCTCCCACCTACCGTACAGATCTAGGATCAGCTCGTCAGTTCTCTGGGCCTCAATCCTGACTGAACATGGGAACAAATTAAACTGATCCTGGACCAGAGTTTAGCGATCCATTTGACCCTCTGAGCAGCACAGCAGGGTCTCTCCATGTCAGAGTGGTCGTTATGCACTACAGAGTTTGAGTTTGATGACTTGGTCACTAAGGGGTTTTACACACTGACCAGGGTCAGGTCGACTCACTTCGGCTCATATCTGTACTGTGATTAGGGTATAATAGTCCTGTGACATATTTCCTTTATTCTTTTCTCCACCCAGAGGTTTCTTCAGGCACAGAGCTTCAGGTGTTGGAGTGACGTCACCTCTTGTTCATCATCACTTCCTTTCCTGTTCTAAGAAATTAAATACTTCTGTAGCAATTCAGACATTGCAGACATTTATGTCTCTTCTTATTTTCTTATTTTCCTTTCCTTTACGCTTTTAGAGATTTGCAGAACATTCAGTGGACTGTAACAAATGCTGCATTGAAATAAAATTGCTTGATTTGAACATCATATAAAAACTCCTTCCTCATTAGCTGTGACATGTTTCTGGTCATCTTAGTGTGTACATTGTGCAACGTTTGTTTTCCTCCATTCTGAATATGTTCCTCTGATTGACCACCACCACCAGCACTACCACCACACTGCCAGTCGTTTCGTATTCAGTGTGAACTGAGTCATGCACATTGGGCATCCATATCTGCTGGTTATTCGGAAGCAATTCAGACGTTGCAGACGTTTATGTCTCTTCTTACCAGTGAGTCTCGGTGAGCGCAGTCAAAAGAATACACCTCGCGATTGTTAATGCTAAAAGTCCTCTTCCACACCAGGCTGATGTGGTCCTCTGTGGCTCAGTTGCTATAGCATTGTGGTAACAATGCTTAGGTGGTGGGTTCGATTCCCGCTGGGACCATATGTACTGAAAAATATATGCATTCACTGCAATGTAAGTCGCTTTGGATAAAAGCGTCAACTAAATGGCTTATTCTTCTGACAGAACCGTGACATTAAGGTGTGCTCTGTTCTGTCACGCTCCAGGTCCATAATAGTTGAACATTGCCAGATAGCATCCTCCTCTGTACAGTCATATGGACAGATAGAGTCAGAGACTTTGGCATGTATCAAAATAACAATGACCCCCCGCGAACAAGCTATAGTTTGTAGTCAGTAAACGTAATTTAATAGCAAGTACGGGCAGTTAGCGAGCTAAGTTTGACAAAATCCCGAGTTCAAGCTAAAGTTAGCTCGCTAACTCCCTTCGCTCGCTTCCCTAGTATACAACTCGAGTAGTTGAAAAGTGCGTTTATTAGGTTTGTTTGGAAGGCACATTTGACAAGCTTTATACCCGCCCAAGAAGACAGCAATGAGAGTGAGTAAACTTAGGACTTTATTACAAACTGTGGCTTGGCGGGGTCATTTTTATTTCGAGACATGACAAGTCTCTCTCTGGCTCTCTGTCCATAGGAGTGTATAGAGGAGGATACTATCCAGCTACGTTCAACTATTATGGACCTGGAGCGTGACAGAACCACACCAGTGTTCACCAGTTTTGGACCTGGAGGAGGCTTTAGTAGGGTCAGTGTGATCTGGGTGGATGAGAGAGGTGCTGAGCTGCAGGGAGACTATAGATACCAGGCTGTCACCTTGGGCGTCTGACTGTGACATTCCAGAGGTCATTGTCTTACCATGTTTACTTTGAGTCAGAGAAACCTTTCAGCCTCAAACCAGTCATGACTATTCAACAAAGGTTTTTTTTCCCAGGGATATCATAGTTACATGATTGTATGACTAGCAAAGGAAGTGACTAGCTGTAAGTAAATTAGTTTGTGTGTGAATGTGTAAGAAAAGCCACAGATTTTACAGAGTCTCAACTGAGGCCTTTATTCCAATAAGACAAGTCATCATGAACAACAGTTAGTTTGGAAAATTACATTCAGAATGTGCCGTTTACCCAAAACAGAGGTAAACTTCCAACACCCAGTTCATATATTTTCTTTTTACACAATCAATCTATGTTATGGAATCATAATACATTAGTGATTGTTTCCCCAAGTTTCTTACACTCTCACCATCAAGGCATACATACATTTCATTTACTATTAGACATTTGTACAATACTTTTCCAGTCTGGCAGTCCACCATCCATTCCACACACACGCATACTCACTACAGCTGGACATGTTGGTCTTAAGAGGCTGCTGCTCTCCCTGATGTATATTTATTTACCTGCAGCCACAGAAATACACAGCAGAGTCAGAGAACCGTGTCTGTTATTCAAGTTGATATTGGGCTGATATGAGAGGATTTGTTCGAAAACACCACAAGAGCAGAGTAGCAAAGCCTTGAGTGTATAGCAACGACCTGTAGTTCCAGTGTGTCCAGGAGAGAGAGAGAGACATTTTCTTTGGAGGACATTTTCTTTCTGTCCTTCCCAACAAATATACATACAGTACAGACTGGTATACAACCGTGTATGCAGTAGTGAACGTTATGTCCGGTTCTGTACTGATCCTATGGGCCATAGACATCCAGTGTGTGGACAGGAGTGGCACAGATCCAGCCATGCAGACGGATGGAAAAAACATTTGTTTGGTTCAAGTGAGTCTAAATACTTGTTTTTTTTTTGTATTGGTCGCTGATGTGTCCATCCTGGTCTTTATAACATGGTTGTTGGTATAGGTTTGGTCCGCAGGATGTTGTAGTAGGAGAAGACAGGAAGTGACCACAGGTTGGCTGGGCTAGGGTGGGCTGGGCTAGGGCTGGGGCTGGGGCTGGGGCTGGACTAGCTAGCGTAGGTTCGGTTGAGAGAAAGTTCTACATGGGTTGTGGTGGTGGTGTTCTGACAGTTGTCCTGTCCAGTAGACCCAACATCGTCTACCTGCCAAAGATGCCCTCGTACTCCAGTAGGATGAGCTCCACTATCTGGTTCTGGTACACCATGTGGACCGCCATGTTCCAGGTCTCAGTCTCGGGCCGCAGCAGGGTCGGGCCGAACACAATGGCCACGCTCTGGGTCGTCATCCGGTTCTCCTCGCCGTGGTCAATCACCCTGCGCGGTGGGAGGGAGGGAGGAAGCGAGAGAAAGAAAGAGAGAGAGAGAGAGGGGTTTATTGTTCAATGTGATGATTGTAGTCAAGTCCCTAGCAGTGTGTAGAGGCAGCTGTTGTTTAATACAATTGTCAATCAAAGGCCTGTGAAACACAGGCTACATTTTCATTACTATTCAGGCCAGCCCAGCAGAGTCACTGTATGGTCACCATAGTTACTTTCAATGGGCTGTGACTCATGATGTCATACTGTATACACACACACAGGTCTACAGTCTGGTGTCAATGACTGTTTGAAGGTGAGTTGGTCATTCTAAACTGTTGTTGTTGTTGTGGTGGTGGTGGTACTTACTTCCTCAGGTGTTTGAAGAGGACCTGCATGGTGTCCTGGTTGGGCTTTGGCAACTGTTTGACCAGGTCGGTGATGGAGTGAACACGATGCTTGTAGTCTGGGATCTCTGTTACACAGGGAGAACAACACTCTTTAGGCCCCCAGCCACACTAGGTCCGGAAGTAATTGGACAGTGACACAATTTTCATAATTTTGGCTCTGTACGCCACCACAATGGATTTGAAATGAAACAATCGAGATGCAATTGAAGGGCAGACTTTCAGCTTTGATTCAAGGGGTTGAACAAAAATGTTGTATAAAACGTTTAGGAATTGCAACCATTTTTATACACAGTCCCCCATTTTCAGGGGCTCAAATGTAATTGGACAAATGAACATAATCATAAATAAAATGTTCATTTTAATACTTTATCAAGAGTCCTTTGCAGGCAATGACTGCCTGAAGTCTGGAATCCATGGACATCACCAAATGCTGGGTTTCCTCCTTTGTGATGCTTTGCCAGGCCTTTACTGCAGCTGTCTTCAGTTGTTGTTTGTTTGTGGGTCTTTCTGCCTTTAGTTTTGTCTTCAGCAAGTGAAATGCATACTCGATCGGGTTGATATCAGGTGATTGACTCGGCCATTGCAGAACATTCCACTTCTTTGCCCTAAAAAACTCCTGCGTTGCTTTCGCAGTATGTTTTGAGTCATGTGAAGCGCCGTCCAATTCAACCAATCAACAGCTTCTGTCACATCATCAATAAACACTAGTGATCCAGTGCCATTGGAAGCCATGCATGCCCATGCCATCACACTGCTTCAGACCATGTGGTATGCTTCAGACCATGAGCCGTTCCAAGCCTTCTCCATACTTTTACTATACTTTTTCCTTCCCATCATGCTGGTACAGGTTGATCTTAGTTTTATCTGTCCAAAGAATGCTGTTCCAGAACAGGGCTGGCTTTTTTAGATGTTTAGAAGTCTAATCTGGCCTTTCTATTCTTGAGGCTTATGAATGGTTTGCACCTTGTGGTGAACCCTCTGTATTTGCTCTTGTGAAGTCTTCTCTTTCTGGTAGACTTGCATAATGATATGCCTACATCCTGGAGAGTGTTCTTCACTTGGCTGGATGTTGTGAAGGGATTTTTCTTTACCATGTGAAGGATCCTGCGATCATCCACCACTGTTGTCTTTCGTTCACGTCCAGGCCTTTTTGTGTTGCCGAGCTCACCAGTGCATTCTTTTTTCCTCAGAATGTACCAAACTGTTGATTTGGCCACTTCTAATGTTGCCGCTATGTTTCTGGTGGATTTTTTTTGTTTTTGCAGCCTAAGGATGGCCTGTTTCACTTGCATTGAGAGCTCCTTTGACCGCATGTTGTGCGTTCACAGCAACAGCTTCCAAATGCAAATGCCACACTGTCCATGAAACAGCTTTTGAGTCAATTGTCCAATTACTTTAGGTCCCTTGAAAGACATATATATATAAAAGAGCTGTAATTCCTAAACCCTTCCTCCAATTTGCATGTGAATACCCTCAAATTAAAGCTGAGAGTCTGCACTTTAAGCCATATATGGAACTAACTGTGTATATATATACACATGGTGAGGCCGGGCCGTAAGCCGACTGTACATTCTTACCATATATAGACTGGTTTTTCATTGGCATCAACCGAGAGCAGCACCATAGTAACATTTGATGCCCCATTTGTTCCCGGCAGAAATAACTTCCTGTGTTTATTCTAGTTGGCTTTTGTTCTCGCTCGGAAGACTTAGCTTGCTTAAAAAAGTTACTTTGGCTACTTTGATTGATAACAGGAAATAAGGGGCATAACTTCCATCCAAATGGTTAAAAGGTCAATAAAATGGTGGATAAAATAAAGTGAATGTATCGCCACTCAATATAGATGTAGAGCCCATAGAACTAGAATGAGTAGAACGAAAAACCCTCAAACCATGGCAATTTGACTGGTACACCAAAAGACTGAACATGCCAAAGTTGGTGGTTAATAAAGCTGTCAACTAAAACTTCCAAATGGCACATCAAAAGATGGCTGCCGGTACACCCACCGTGGAATGTTGATTTCAATGAGCACGTCCATTCTACTCGATCTATTTCTATGGTAATCAATCTCTCCATGATTTAGTTACAGTCTCATACTATAGTGTATTGTGAAGAAGAGTATGAATGGATGCTAATGAATGAATGAATGAATGAATGATAAATTAAGAGCGTTTCTAGTTAGTGGATTGGAATAGACAAAGAGCATTACTGCCATTATACTGTCCTAGTTATAACAGCGGTATTGTGTGTCAGTCCTTGCATCCCTAGGTCCACCAAAGAATTTAAGAGTGGTCACATTTCTCCAGGCCCATCCCTCAGCTGTTTCATGAAAAAGTGTTGGGGTGACTGCTTTGTTGTAGTTTGAATCCCAGACTGGCCCTTTAAGTGTACTCACTGATGGCACTAACAAAGTCGTGGAACAGTCCGTAGGTGAAGAGGGGTTCAGGAAGCTCCCTGAAGAACATCTTCAAAGCTCCTGTTGTCACGTGGATGTCCTCCCACTTCCCCTCCTCCAGGTCCACTGTCTCATCTGGAGACAGGGAGAGAGAGAGAGAGAGAGAGAGAGAGACGCACACACACGGGCACACACACGGGAACACAGAGACACGCACACCCACAGACACACACACACGCACACACAAACACACCGACACACACACATTTTAGCAACAACCAATACAGACCCTGTACTGTAGGTCATCAGTCTATCAATCCTGCAGGTGTGAAACCACAATAACTTGCTCTGTGTGTGTGTGTGTGTGTGTGTGTGTGCGTTATTCATTGTATTAGATGCATATTGTAGCTCCAGGGATAGATAGAGAGACAGGGTTGTACCATGATTGACAGCGTAGCGTAGTTTCTGGATGACCGCCAGGTTCCCACTCACTCTGTACAGTCCATCTACACACAGAGCTGAGGAAGAGGAGGAGAAGAGTACCATCATCATCATCATCAAAGTCTTTAACAGTCACAACTATCAAAACCACACAGAAGGGCCTGACTAACGGGGGCAGCAACAGAGTATACTGTACAGGGGAGGCCGCTGGAGGTAGAAATCGGAGGACGGGCTCATTGTAATGCATGGAACGGAATGAGGAAAGGTATGTATTATCGATGAGCCCGTCCTCTGATTTCTACTTCCACCAGCCACCTTCTGGTATCTACCGTTATTTTGATGCAGACAGTGTATTCAGTAAAGTTCAACGTTAAATAATAAATCATACTAAAGTGTTATTGTCATGTGTACTGGGGATGCCGTTATGACAGTACACTGCCATTCTGACTCCTGGTGGAAGTCAGGCTCATTGTCATGCATGGAAAACACGTGTTTGATACCATTCCTCATTCCATTCCATTCCATGCATGACAATGAGCCCCGTCCTCCCGGCGGTGTTGTTGTCATGTGTACTGGGGTACAAGGGGAGTGTATGACAGTACAATGCGATTCTGACTCGCAAAACTGGATTTACCGTTGTCTTCCACGTGGTCGATGCACATGGTGACGAAGCTTGGCACAGACGCGCTCTCTCTCTGACACAAGCTGCTCAGGCTGCAGCCGAACACCTGGTCTGCAGACGGAGAAGCACATAAACACGGTTGTTGTTGTTGTTGTTGTTGTGATTATGATTAGGTCTGAAGTACCCGCACTCGCTTGTTTTATTCAAGTTCATTTCATCCGTGCTCGCAGTCTCACACAGTCAACAGAAGGCCGAGTTGCACACCATTACAGCATTGACGATTTCACAGTTAGTTAAAAAACAAAACAATCAAATATTTCTCTCTCGAATGTCGGGACAGTTGCAGTGACTCCTGAAGAGGCTCCTCTAGAGGGCAGCATATCTAACACCCCCTGAGCCACCGTTAGGGCTGCTCTAACCTCGTCTCCAGAGCGTCTAAGCCTGGAATAACAGAGACTCAATCCTGGCCTTGAGCGGCCAGGATTATTTTATTATTCGATTTCAGCACGTCACATGTAGCTCTGAATCAGAAACGAGTGGTGTGTAAGCACTGGGTGGGGGGGGGGGGGGGGGGGTTTAGGGGCAGTTTGACACGTTGGTCCACCGGACCTTTTGCGCTACTCTGAGAGCTGTAGAATACCCATACCGTTCTAAGGACAGGCTTCAGTCTTATAGGGCACGTCTTAAATGTACACTTAAGACCCCATGAGTATACTCTCTTTGCAGTGGTGAACATGGAATGACTTCACTAGGAGACCCCCGGTACGTCCAGGGGACAAATGTAACCCTGAAATTAAATTATTCAACACCCAACAACAAGTTCCATCCCGGAAGCCAGGTTCCCACTGCTGCCTATCTGTGCCCCTCAGAGCTGAAGTGAGGTGGACAGAGGACCCTGTGCTACCTTTGATGTAGCCCCTGTCCCTGACAGACTGCAGGGTGGGTCGCCGCGTCAGGAACTTCTTCAGCTTGTGTCGCGTCTTCTTGGTGTCTGACGAGTCCATGCTGGCTGAGCTCTTCATGGCCGCTGGATTGACGGAGAGGAGATGGGGGTGGAGTTACTAGACACTCTCTGACACACAAGCACACTCACACACGCAAGCACACACACGCAAGCACACTCACACACAAGCACACTCACACACCCACACGCAAGCACACTCACACACCCACACTCACGTACGTGCGAGGGGGCAGAGTCACTAGATTAGATTAGATTAGATTAGATTCAACTTTTGTCATTGTGCAGAGTACAAGTACAGAGACAACCAAATGCAGTTAGCGTCTAACCAGAAGTGCAAAAAAGCAGAAAAGTGCAGTGTGAACAATATATACAGGTAGTGCAGTATAAGTAGTGCAGTGTAGCAGTATATGTATTAGCAGTAACATTATAAGCAGAATAAATAGAATGCAGTATGAACAGTATAAATATATGTATTAACAGTAGACATTCTGAACACACACAAGCATGCATGCGCGGACGCTCACGGTTAGTAACCACTCTTAACCCACACAGGAATGACAATCAATATCTTTGACCGACAAACACATTCAAGCACAGTAATTCTGACAGACAACACACCTCTCTTCTTGGAGTCTCTGTGGTCTTTCTCTTTGTCTTGTTTTTCAGCTCCAGGCGACTCCGGCATGTCCTCCTCGATGGCCTCGTCAGACTCCCATGCCTGGGGTACGGTCACACACACACACACACACACACACACACACACACACACACACACACACACAGGAAGAGAGTTATCAAAAACATACACACAGCCTCCTACCTTTGGACCTGGAGGGCCCAATGACTCAACATGCACTGCCACTTGGTGGATGGATTTGGAATTACAAAAGAAATGCACAAACATAACAGATATGTGTGTGTGTGTGTGTGTGTGTGTGTGTGTGTGTGTGTGTGTGTGTGTGTGTGTGTGTGTGTTAAACTCACGTGAGTGCTAATGGTGTCCACCAGTGCTCTGTACCAGTCGTTGATGATGGTGTCGTTCTCTGACTGGATCAGCAGCTCCGTGCCCTGCCGTGTTTTCAGCTGCAGGAAAACATACGAAGACATATGAAGACATATGAAAACATACGAAGACATATGAAGACATATGAAAACATATGAAAACATATGAAGACATATGAACACCTACAATCATCGATTAAGACAAGCTCGCAAGTTCTAGTGGCAGCTATACATGCCCAAACCTAACACCCCCTGCACCACGTTTCACAGATGAGGTGTTATTCTGTGTTACGATGCGGTGTGCTGTAAATTTTGGGCCGATCCTTTTTTTTCTCCAAACTTTCCTCTTGCAATCATTCTGATAATAGTCATCTTATCTGACCACATTACCGTTTTCCAGACCTCAGCAGGCTTTTTAGGTACTTTTTTTTGCAAACTGTAACCTGACCATCCTTTTTGAGGATAACTAGTGGTTTGGCACCTTGAGTGAAGCCTCTGTAGTTTGGCTGGTGACGTATTCTGCGGATGGTAATCTGTGACATATTCACGCCTACCTCCTGGAGAGTGTTTCTGATCTGGGAGACAGTTGTTTTGGGGGTTTTCTTAATTATGGTGAGCATTCTTTGGTCATCCACTGTGGAAGGCCTACCAGCCTGTTTGCGATTGCTGAGCTCACCAGTGCTTTTTAAAACACCAGTTTTTCTTTTTATCCAAACTGTTGATTGCTGAAGCCTAAGGTTTTGGATGGATTTCTGATGATTTTTTTTTTTCTGATTGTGATGGCTTCCTCTTTGGTCCTCATGTTGACAGACACCAATAACAGACTCCAAAGGGAAAATGCAAAGCCTAGAATCAATACATTGACAGCTCTTTTATGGAACACACCTGACTTACCAGAAACACCTGTCAAGCCAACTGTCCCATTACTTTACCGTAAAATAGGGGGACTATGCATAAAAGTCTTGGGGAAATGGTGAAACCAAAATGTACACAAATACCATCAAATAAAAGCTGAGAATCTCTACTTTAACCTCATATGAATTGTTTGACTCCAAACTTTTGGAGTGTAGAGCCAAAAGGAGAAAACATTACTTATGCAGGGCACTGTCTCATTACTTATGCAGGGCGCTGTCCCATTACTTATGCAGGGCGCTGTATATCCAGTATGTACTGTATTCAGTATAGCGCCGTAACTCACCTCTATCACATGCTTCTTGCTGGACTTGTCCTTGGAGGCCCACTCTATACCCCCGCCCCGGAGGTCCACGCTGAACTCTGGCTTGGACTGGCCTCCTCCAAACTGCTGGGACGAGAGGCACACACACACACACACACATCAAGAGAGAGCAAACTGACCAACGACAGCACCGACTGACAGAGTCTTTTAGAGAGTGTTACTTATTTATTTTTCTTCTTCTTCTTTTATTTTTATTTATTTTTTTATTTTTATTTTTATTGCCCGCTGGGGGCGGGGCTTGACCGAACGTCTCCAGTTGCCTAGCAGCGAGAGGAGCAACTCGGGGAAGAAGGAGCCACTTTTTTGGCTTGATAAAGAGAAGGAGGGATGGAGGGATGGAGAGAAGGAGGAGAAGGAGGAAATGGAGGGAGGGAGGGTTGGAGAGATGGAGGGAGAGGAGGGACCACATTATAAATCAAGTTCACGAGAAACAACTCTCAGGGCCAAGAGAGAGAGAGAGAGAGAGAAAGAGCAAGCAAGAGAGTGACAGAGAGAGCAAGCGATATAGACAGAACGAGAAAGGGAGAGTAATAAAGAAGTGGTACAGAACACAACAGCAGGCAGGCAGGCAGGCAGGCAGGCAGACAGACAGACAGACAGACAGACAGGACAACTCCACCCCTCTGACTGGCCTTGATAATAAACGTGACAACTGACTCACTCTCTCAAAGCTCTCTGAAACCATCCCTAGGGTTGAAATGTTCACAGGTGAGACACACAGTGATATGAAATCAATCCCATGATGCTTCAGGACAGAGGATGGCCAGAGACAGGTGTTAAAACAGCAAGCCGGTGTGTGACGTTTTCAACGACTGACTTCTACCACTACACAGGTGTGATGTCTGAACTTTAAAAAGACTAGAGTCTAAAGCCAAGTCTTTTTGGAGATATGGTTTGAGTTGCATGACAAGGATGGGCCACAGTACAGACTGGGTATTGGTGAGGACCTCACGATATGATACGCGGCACGATACATGGGTCACAATACGATACTATTGCGGTACAATACATATGGCGATACATTGCGAAATGTATTTACTGAAAATACAAAAATAAATAAAAAAACGGATTGCGATGCCAGTGCTGGATTATCGATACAGTATAGTGAAAAATAATATTGCGATATAATCAGCTGTATCAATTTTATTGCACAGCACGAGTGGTGGGTGGACTGGGATTGGAGAAGGTTTAACCACTGCAGTGGTGGGTGGACTGGGATTGGAGAAGGTTTAACCACTGCAGTGGTGGGTGGACTGGGATTGGAGAAGGTTTAACCACTGCAGTGGTGGGTAGACTGGGATTGGAGAAGGTTTGACCACATCAGCATGGTGGGGGGGGAGATTCACACTCACCCAGCTGGTCCCTCCTCCCTGGCCTTTAGCGAAGAGCAGCAAGGAACCGTGGAGAACCGTCCAAGAAGAGGTCCAGTTCTTCCTGTGAACACACACACACACACACACACACACACACACACACACACACACACACGTTATCCACCATCAACCAAATCAAATCAACACAGCCCTCAGACACACACCTCAGCCCAGTCCCAGATCCTGTACTCACCGTACTTTCTTGCCATGCTCCGTGATCTTGGTCACGTTGAGAACTCCACACTTCTCTGAAGGCTGTGGAGAGACACACAGAGACATCAGGACAGAGGAAAACCACACAGAGACGTCAGGACAGAGGACAACCACACAGAGACATCACATGGCACCTCCACCACCACCACCCACACCATCATCACCCCCACCACCATCACCATCACCTCTACCTCCACCTCCATCACCACCACCATCATCACCACCACCACCACCACCATCACCACCACCACCACCACCACCTCCACCTCCACCAGGAAATGAGAGGAGAAGGGAGGGGTCAGGAGAGGAGAGGGGAGGAGGGAGGAGAGGAGAGGGGGATACTAACGGAGGAAGGGGGCTTGGGAGACGAGGGGCAGGAGTCGTCAGAGTCGGGGGTGGAGGGCTTTGGGCTCAGCTGAGATGCGTCCTAGTGAGGGGGAATGACACAGAGACACCACCTAACTCAGCGATCCTCACTCCTCCTCCTGGAGAGGCGTGGTACTGCAGGCTTTTGCTCCAGCTCAGCGCTGACACACCAGATTCAGCTCATCAAGGTTTTGAAGATCAGTTGATGAGTTCAATCAGGTGTGATATAGCACTAGTCTGGGACAAAGAACCTGGACCCACTGCGGCTCTCCAGGACCAGGACTGAGTATCCCTGCTCCATCCAGTCACTACCACAGAGTTATAACCGTAGTTCAGTCAGGACACTTATGTCGGCTAAATGATTGTTTCGTGAAAAATGGTGATACATTAAAGTTTGGCATAATTGAACGGCTCCGCTCTGTACAGCTCCCTGCCTGAAGTTTAACAACATAAAAATACTAAATAGCGGGGGCGCTCAGTGGCGTAGCGCACGAAGGCGTATACCATATCATCGCACGGTCCCTGGTTCGATTCCGGCCATCGACATATCCTGCATGTCATCCCTCCTCTCTCTCTCACCCATCCTTCCTGTCAATCTCTACTGTCTCTATCCCAATAAAGCAGAAATGCCCTAAAATATCTTAATTTAAAAAAATAAAATAAATAAAGCAGGGAGCCCATGACTTATCAAACCCCCCCCCCCCCCCCCCCCGTAGGTACTGGAGGTTAAATACAGAGCGTCCGAGCGGGTGGAGGCCGGGGCGGTGGGTGGGACGATCAACAGGTGAAACTCTCATAGCCAGTGGCGTCACACTGTTTAAACATGGTGGAGTGTTGCATAACTCGTCTCTATTGAGTCGTGTCCCTGAGACATGTGATGGACGTTTTGCATACATGTGAATCAGCTGTTCGCCACCTGCGCCGTTCGACTTAAGTGTCCCGTCTGAACTTCATAGACAGAACAGTTAGAAGGCGATCTACATACCATCTATAGTTAATAACAATAACATTACGGTGTGTTAATACTGTTTGTGAGCAGTTGTCACATACACATGGAGATTGAGGACAGTCATGAATGTTTTCAGAGGATTATTTCAATTAGTAATTACACCATGCAGTGAATGAACAGAGAGGCGTATTTGTAGACAAGATCACACTACTACATGAATTACGGTAAAGCTCTGCTGTCATGCTGACATCACTACTGTATTGTAGAGAGAAGCTCAGGCATCTACTCATGCTATTGACATGATCAGGGTGGCACATATGGACATCAATGGGGCTTGTGGAGTGTGTGTGTGTGTGTGTGTGTGTCTGTGTGTGTGTGTGTGGTCATGAGCAGATCGAGTGTACATCCTTCTATGACTGAATATTTTTTTCTTTGAAGCATGATTCAGGTGAGCAGGTGGAATTAACTCAGGCAAATAGGAAGATGATACACATGAGACAAGGAACATGATTGGTCTAAAGTGAGG
>NC_139654.1:49915159-49917659 GCF_951799395.1 Argentina silus
TAAGGAACACGGGGATATGTGTCTTTTGATTTTATTCAGACGGAATCTTAGGGTTTGGTCGCTTCAAAGTGAGGACCTCCCCCCCCCCAAGGAGGATTCTTGGATATTTTTCACTTGCTTTTTATTCCTGTGTGTGTCTGTGTGTGTCTGTGTGTGTCTGTGTGTGTCTGTGTGTGCCTGTGCCTGTGTCTGTGTCTGTGTCTGTGTCTGTGTGTGTGTGTGTGTGTGTGTGTGTGTGTGTGTGTGTGTGTGTGTCTGTCTGTCTGTGTGTCTGTCTGTGTGAGTCTGTGTGTCTGTGTGTCTGTGTGTGTCTGTGTGTGTCTGTGTGTCTGTGTGTATCTGTGTGTGCCTGTGCCTGTGCCTGTGTCTGTGTCTGTGTCTGTGCCTGCCTATGACAGTCTCTCATGTCCCTGGGTGTGTGTGTTGTCTGCCTCCATGTGTTTTCACCTCCAGAGGCGCATAGGCTTAAGGCCTACACACAGACAGACAGTCAAGTGCCTGCCTATGACAGTCTCTCATGTCCCTGGGTGTGTGTGTTGTCTGCCTCCATGTGTTTTCACCTCCAGAGGCGCATAGGCTTAAGGCCTACACACAGACAGACAGTCAAGTGCCTGCCTATGACAGTCTCTCATGTCCCTGGGTGTGTGTGTTGTCTGCCTCCATGTGTTTTCACCTCCAGAGGCGCATAGGCTTAAGGCCTACACACAGACAGACAGTCAAGTGCCTGCCTATGACAGTCTCTCATGTCCCTGGGTGTGTGTGTTGTCTGCCTCCATGTGTTTTCACCTCCAGAGGCGCATAGGCTTAAGGCCTACACACAGACAGACAGTCAAGTGCCTGCCTATGACAGTCTCTCATGTCCCTGGGTGTGTGTGTTGTCTGCCTCCATGTGTTTTCACCTCCAGAGGCGCATAGGCTTAAGGCCTACACACAGACAGACAGTCAAGTGCCTGCCTATGACAGTCTCTCATGTCCCTGGGTGTGTGTGTTGTCTGCCTCCATGTGTTTTCACCTCCAGAGGCGCATAGGCTTAAGGCCTACACACAGACAGACAGTCAAGTGCCTGCCTATGACAGTCTCTCATGTCCCTGGGTGTGTGTGTTGTCTGCCTCCATGTGTTTTCACCTCCAGAGGCGCATAGGCTTAAGGCCTACACACAGACAGACAGTCAAGTGCCTGCCTATGACAGTCTCTCATGTCCCTGGGTGTGTGTGTTGTCTGCCTCCATGTGTTTTCACCTCCAGAGGCGCATAGGCTTAAGGCCTACACACAGACAGACAGTCAAGTGCCTGCCTATGACAGTCTCTCATGTCCCTGGGTGTGTGTGTTGTCTGCCTCCATGTGTTTTCACCTCCAGAGGCGCATAGGCTTAAGGCCTACACACAGACAGACAGTCAAGTGCCTGCCTATGACAGTCTCTCATGTCCCTGGGTGTGTGTGTTGTCTGCCTCCATGTGTTTTCACCTCCAGAGGCGCATAGGCTTAAGGCCTACACACAGACAGACAGTCAAGTGCCTGCCTATGACAGTCTCTCATTTCCCTGGGTGTGTACACACACATGCACTAGGCCGCTCTGTGGGTCACTCTACACCCCCCCCCCCCCCTAGTCTCTCTCCATCATGTTTGACCTCTTGGCCCCTTCATGTTTCCCCTTCTCTATCACTCCATGGCCCCCTCCACTCTCTCCACTTGAGGTCCCCTCTGCTGCACATCCACTGGGGACGGAGGCCAAAAAAAAAGGGAGGTCAGAGTGGTGCTGAAGCAGAAGCACCACTCTGACCTCCCTTGTCACAGCCATCTCCCTGTCACTCCCCACCCCCAGCCACCCCTCGGGGTCCCTCCCTTAGGAGTCCCCCCCTCCCTGCCTGCCTGCCTGCCTGCCTGCCTGCCTGCCTGCCTGCCTGCCTCCCTCCCTCCCTCCCTCCCTGCCTCCCCACCACCACCCACCTTTTGGGGCTCCCTCCCCGGGGTGCAACACTGACTCGGGCAGAGCCCCAGCCAACCTGAACCTCCGGTCGAGCACGTGCACCCACACTTAAGCAACCCCCCCGCGGACTAAGCCCTATTAGCCGCAGTTTTTGGAACAACGTGCACCTGGTTACCCCAACCCACTGCGTGCACCTGGTTACCCAGAAGCACCTGGTCTACTCGCCACAGACTAAGTCCAGAGGGGGTTACCAGGCGCACCGCTCCTCCGCCAGGGCCCCAGCCAACCTGAACCACCGGTCGGACACGTGCACCCACACTTAAGCAACCCCCCCGCGGACTAAGCCCTATTAGCCGCAGTTTTTGGAACAACGTGCACCTGGTTACCCCAACCCACTGCGTGCACCTGGTTACCCAAAAGCACTCTACTCGCCACAGACTAAGTCCAGAGCGGCTTACCAGGCGCACCGCTGCTCCGCCAGGGCCTGCCTCTCCTCTCCTGTCCTCCCGCCTACGCTCTACTCCCTCTTACTCCTCCCCCCCCCTGCCCGGGGGTTCTGTGCACCTGGTTACC
>NC_139654.1:49927659-49930159 GCF_951799395.1 Argentina silus
TTAGTCCGAGGGGAACTTAGGGTTTGGTCGCTTCAAAGTGAGGACCTCCCCTCCCCTCGCGCACTTAGACACCGAATCCGAGAAATCCGCTGACCATTTCCTAAGCCGGCTTCGTCCGTCCGCTACGTTCGAACGGAGAGTCCCATCGGCCCCATTCAACGTGGGTTGGGTCACAAAGTTTGTAGGGAACACGGGGATATGTGTCTTTTGATTTTATTCCGAGGGGAACTTAGGGTTTGGACGCTTCAAAGTGAGGACCTCCCCCCCCTCCGTCTACCAAACCCGGGGTCGGCGCGTATACAACTCCATAGTATTAGAGCGGGCATTCCGCTGACCATTTCCTAAGACGAATTCATCCGTTCGCTGCGGTCGAAGGGAAACTCCCATCGGCCCCATTCAACATTTGTTGGGTCACACAGTTTGTAAGGAACACGGGGATATGTGTCTTTTGATTTTATTCAGACGGAATCTTAGGGTTTGGTCGCTTCAAAGTGAGGACCTCCCCCCCCCCAAGGAGGATTCTTGGATATTTTTCACTTGCTTTTTATTCCTGTGTGTGTCTGTGTGTGTCTGTGTGTGTCTGTGTGTGTCTGTGTGTGCCTGTGCCTGTGTCTGTGTCTGTGTCTGTGTCTGTGTGTGTGTGTGTGTGTGTGTGTGTGTGTGTGTGTGTGTGTGTGTCTGTCTGTCTGTGTGTCTGTCTGTGTGAGTCTGTGTGTCTGTGTGTCTGTGTGTGTCTGTGTGTGTCTGTGTGTCTGTGTGTATCTGTGTGTGCCTGTGCCTGTGCCTGTGTCTGTGTCTGTGTCTGTGCCTGCCTATGACAGTCTCTCATGTCCCTGGGTGTGTGTGTTGTCTGCCTCCATGTGTTTTCACCTCCAGAGGCGCATAGGCTTAAGGCCTACACACAGACAGACAGTCAAGTGCCTGCCTATGACAGTCTCTCATGTCCCTGGGTGTGTGTGTTGTCTGCCTCCATGTGTTTTCACCTCCAGAGGCGCATAGGCTTAAGGCCTACACACAGACAGACAGTCAAGTGCCTGCCTATGACAGTCTCTCATGTCCCTGGGTGTGTGTGTTGTCTGCCTCCATGTGTTTTCACCTCCAGAGGCGCATAGGCTTAAGGCCTACACACAGACAGACAGTCAAGTGCCTGCCTATGACAGTCTCTCATGTCCCTGGGTGTGTGTGTTGTCTGCCTCCATGTGTTTTCACCTCCAGAGGCGCATAGGCTTAAGGCCTACACACAGACAGACAGTCAAGTGCCTGCCTATGACAGTCTCTCATGTCCCTGGGTGTGTGTGTTGTCTGCCTCCATGTGTTTTCACCTCCAGAGGCGCATAGGCTTAAGGCCTACACACAGACAGACAGTCAAGTGCCTGCCTATGACAGTCTCTCATGTCCCTGGGTGTGTGTGTTGTCTGCCTCCATGTGTTTTCACCTCCAGAGGCGCATAGGCTTAAGGCCTACACACAGACAGACAGTCAAGTGCCTGCCTATGACAGTCTCTCATGTCCCTGGGTGTGTGTGTTGTCTGCCTCCATGTGTTTTCACCTCCAGAGGCGCATAGGCTTAAGGCCTACACACAGACAGACAGTCAAGTGCCTGCCTATGACAGTCTCTCATGTCCCTGGGTGTGTGTGTTGTCTGCCTCCATGTGTTTTCACCTCCAGAGGCGCATAGGCTTAAGGCCTACACACAGACAGACAGTCAAGTGCCTGCCTATGACAGTCTCTCATGTCCCTGGGTGTGTGTGTTGTCTGCCTCCATGTGTTTTCACCTCCAGAGGCGCATAGGCTTAAGGCCTACACACAGACAGACAGTCAAGTGCCTGCCTATGACAGTCTCTCATGTCCCTGGGTGTGTGTGTTGTCTGCCTCCATGTGTTTTCACCTCCAGAGGCGCATAGGCTTAAGGCCTACACACAGACAGACAGTCAAGTGCCTGCCTATGACAGTCTCTCATTTCCCTGGGTGTGTACACACACATGCACTAGGCCGCTCTGTGGGTCACTCTACACCCCCCCCCCCCCCTAGTCTCTCTCCATCATGTTTGACCTCTTGGCCCCTTCATGTTTCCCCTTCTCTATCACTCCATGGCCCCCTCCACTCTCTCCACTTGAGGTCCCCTCTGCTGCACATCCACTGGGGACGGAGGCCAAAAAAAAAGGGAGGTCAGAGTGGTGCTGAAGCAGAAGCACCACTCTGACCTCCCTTGTCACAGCCATCTCCCTGTCACTCCCCACCCCCAGCCACCCCTCGGGGTCCCTCCCTTAGGAGTCCCCCCCTCCCTGCCTGCCTGCCTGCCTGCCTGCCTGCCTGCCTGCCTGCCTGCCTCCCTCCCTCCCTCCCTCCCTGCCTCCCCACCACCACCCACCTTTTGGGGCTCCCTCCCCGGGGTGCAACACTGACTCGGGCAGAGCCCCAGCCAACCTGAACCTCCGGTCGAGCACGTGCACCCACACTTAAGCAACCCCCCCGCGGACTAAGCCCTATTAGCCGCAGTT
>NC_139654.1:49935159-49937659 GCF_951799395.1 Argentina silus
GCTCCTACCGGGAAACCAAAGACTTGGACCTTTCCGCCAGGCTCAAGCGTCTCAGCCAGTTGGGGAACGAGTGGCGTATAGTATGCGACCTTGCTCGCACCCGCCACATCCAGAGTATCGTTTGCATACTCGAAACAGACTGTAATGTCGATAATCAATTTTAGGTTGGCCTTCGAGCAGATCAGGTCTGGTTTCCGCAGCTCTCCATTCCCTAATCGGATGTGCGGTTCCTGATCCACTTTCCAGCCCCCCTTCTCAGCCTCGACCTTTAAGAGGGCACAGATCTTGTTGTGTCTTATGATGCGAGAGCATCGCACCTCCGAGCACTCACCCAGAATATGTGAGAGGGTTTCACATCCTGAACAGCATCTACGGCATTGAGCTCTTCCACGCCCCTTGCCCCTGACCAGTGCCTCACGAGTAGGGTATGTATTGGTCCTCACCTGGAGCCCGGCAATAAGCTGCGCCTGTTTAAACCCCGTTTTCACCGGGTCGGCAACCCACTTACTGCTGATCTCGTCATTGAAGAAGACCTGTATACCCAGTCCTTGCACAGGTAGGGCCATCCATCTCTGGAATTCCACCCTCCGCCAGTCACAAGGGACCGGCCACCTCGGCTTCAGCAGACTGGACGCTCCACCGGTACCCTCCAGTGCCACTCTATCTCCCCCGGGCGCTTGTCCCAGGGTCGGCACCTTCATTGGGTCGCCTCCAGCCCTCAGCCACAGTTTACTAAATTCCCTCTGACTCATAGACAACTTGGCCACCGTTCTTATCAACTCCACAGAAGAGTTGCACAGCCTCTGCCATCGGCGGACCTGGGTGGACGGGATTAGCATACTGAGTTTGGGGATTCCCAACCCTCCATCCCTATGCCGTGCATATAGCACTCCATCGCAGGTACTTGCATGCAAGTGTAGAAACACCTTTACGCTTTTTCTGATCCGGCCGTCCAATGTATTCAAGATATTGACCCCCGCCTCATGATGATCCAGTGTGTAAATTAGCCTAGGAATGGCGTACGCAGTCAGTAGTCTGACTTTCTGGGACGGTTTGAGTGGCGCCTTGTTGATCTTGTTAGTCCACTCATCGAGTTTCACAACTGGGTCTGGATATGTTAAGCCAATACATGGGCCCACCTGAAGGCCGAGGTATTTCTCGGTCTCGTCAGGCCCAATGAGGTGCAGTTCTTCACCTCCGAGATTCCACGCTCGGCAGTCATTCACCATGAATGACCACACACTCCTCTGTATATGGAACCCATGGCATTTCTTTGGTTGTACCCTCAGGCCCGTTATCTGACAAAAACCATCAAGAATCCTGAGATTCTCCTGCATTCCACTCCATGAGCCGCTCAACAATACCAGGTCATCGGCGAACGCGAGGGCCGTGGTGTTCTGCCCACCAATCTCAAATCCTTGCCCAAGGTCTTCAAGTGCCTGGATCAGGGGGTCCATGGCAAGATTGAATAGCAAAGGGGACATTGGGTCACCCTGCTTGACTCCAACCTTCATGTCAATAGCAAGGGATTTCACCCCATCTGCTTCGACCCTTGTCACGCAGTCCACATACGAGTTACGGATCAACCCAATGATGTGTTGATCCAAACCTCTTTGCTCCAAGACACCTAGGAGATGTTCATGGGACACGGAATCGAATGCCTTCGCAAAGTCGATAAATACCACCGCCAGTTCCCTCCTCTCTCTTTTGCTCTTTTTAATGGCAGTTCTCACTACCATCAGGTTTTCAGAGCAACCAGGTGAGGCAATGAAGCCCCTCTGGCGAGCGTTAATCGGACAGGCCCGCGCCAGTCTTTCCGTGATTAGTCTCGAAAAGAGTCTCAGCACCATTGATCCTATGGTGATCGGCCTCCAGCCGCCAACCCCCCTCAGATCTGTTGGGTTGGATGATTTAGGCAGTAGTACCGTCCGGCACCTTTTGAAAGCACTTGGTATGATCCCTGAGGCTAACCACGCGTTAAACAGCCGCGCAAGTTGCTTCCCGCTCGGATCCCATTTCAGTAAAGCCGTTTTACTGATCCTATCTGGGCCCGGAGCTGAGCCGTTCTTCACAGCCTTGCAGTGTTTCAACACTTCACCCGCTGAGATTGGTTTGACGAACTCTTCGTTGTCGGCTCCGCCCTGCGATCGGAATTGCCCTAGCCCTTTGAACCTGCCCGTGTCGCCCCATCTGGCTTTGAATGCCTCAGTAATCTCTACCATGGGGATGGCACACACATGGTCCTCCTCGCCGTCCAACACCAGTCTCGCAAGCTTCGGTTGGTCGTTGGTGAATAAGTAGTTATACCACCCGAACCCAGTCCCCTTCGCTCTTTGCTTACAAGTACTAGCATCGTGCAACTCCGATCCTACGGATCGCCGGCCACTCGGGGTCCTCTCCCCTTCCCCCAACAACTTCAGTATCTCAAGCGCTGTCGATTCGATCACATTCGGCTCGTGATCAGCGCCCTGCAGACTGTCGACAACTGTACCGGTCTCGA
>NC_139654.1:49947659-49950159 GCF_951799395.1 Argentina silus
CTTAAGGCCTACACACAGACAGACAGTCAAGTGCCTGCCTATGACAGTCTCTCATGTCCCTGGGTGTGTGTGTTGTCTGCCTCCATGTGTTTTCACCTCCAGAGGCGCATAGGCTTAAGGCCTACACACAGACAGACAGTCAAGTGCCTGCCTATGACAGTCTCTCATGTCCCTGGGTGTGTGTGTTGTCTGCCTCCATGTGTTTTCACCTCCAGAGGCGCATAGGCTTAAGGCCTACACACAGACAGACAGTCAAGTGCCTGCCTATGACAGTCTCTCATGTCCCTGGGTGTGTGTGTTGTCTGCCTCCATGTGTTTTCACCTCCAGAGGCGCATAGGCTTAAGGCCTACACACAGACAGACAGTCAAGTGCCTGCCTATGACAGTCTCTCATTTCCCTGGGTGTGTACACACACATGCACTAGGCCGCTCTGTGGGTCACTCTACACCCCCCCCCCCCCCTAGTCTCTCTCCATCATGTTTGACCTCTTGGCCCCTTCATGTTTCCCCTTCTCTATCACTCCATGGCCCCCTCCACTCTCTCCACTTGAGGTCCCCTCTGCTGCACATCCACTGGGGACGGAGGCCAAAAAAAAAGGGAGGTCAGAGTGGTGCTGAAGCAGAAGCACCACTCTGACCTCCCTTGTCACAGCCATCTCCCTGTCACTCCCCACCCCCAGCCACCCCTCGGGGTCCCTCCCTTAGGAGTCCCCCCCTCCCTGCCTGCCTGCCTGCCTGCCTGCCTGCCTGCCTGCCTGCCTGCCTCCCTCCCTCCCTCCCTCCCTGCCTCCCCACCACCACCCACCTTTTGGGGCTCCCTCCCCGGGGTGCAACACTGACTCGGGCAGAGCCCCAGCCAACCTGAACCTCCGGTCGAGCACGTGCACCCACACTTAAGCAACCCCCCCGCGGACTAAGCCCTATTAGCCGCAGTTTTTGGAACAACGTGCACCTGGTTACCCCAACCCACTGCGTGCACCTGGTTACCCAGAAGCACCTGGTCTACTCGCCACAGACTAAGTCCAGAGGGGGTTACCAGGCGCACCGCTCCTCCGCCAGGGCCCCAGCCAACCTGAACCACCGGTCGGACACGTGCACCCACACTTAAGCAACCCCCCCGCGGACTAAGCCCTATTAGCCGCAGTTTTTGGAACAACGTGCACCTGGTTACCCCAACCCACTGCGTGCACCTGGTTACCCAAAAGCACTCTACTCGCCACAGACTAAGTCCAGAGCGGCTTACCAGGCGCACCGCTGCTCCGCCAGGGCCTGCCTCTCCTCTCCTGTCCTCCCGCCTACGCTCTACTCCCTCTTACTCCTCCCCCCCCCTGCCCGGGGGTTCTGTGCACCTGGTTACCCGCGGGTAAACGGCGGGAGTAACTGTGACTCTCTTAAGGTAGGCCCTGATTCTCTCCTCTCCTGTCTGCGCACCTGGTTACCCAGAAGCACTCTACTCGCCACAGACTAAGTCCAGAGCGGGTTACCAGGTGCACCGCCGCTCCGCCAGGGCCTGCCTCTCCTCTCCTGTCCTCCCGCCTGCCCCCTACTCCCTCTTACTCCTCCCCCCCCCTGCCCGGGGGTTCTGTGCACCTGGTTACCCGCGGGTAAACGGCGGGAGTAACTGTGACTCTCTTAAGGTAGGCCCTGATTCTCTCCTCTCCTGTCTGCGCACCTGGTTACCCAGAAGCACTCTACTCGCCACAGACTAAGTCCAGAGCGGGTTACCAGGTGCACCGCCGCTCCGCCAGGGCCTGCCTCTCCTCTCCTGTCCTCCCGCCTGCCCCCTACTCCCTCTTACTCCTCCCCCCCCCTGCCCGGGGGTTCTGTGCACCTGGTTACCCGCGGGTAAACGGCGGGAGTAACTGTGACTCTCTTAAGGTAGGCCCTGATTCTCTCCTCTCCTGTCTGCGCACCTGGTTACCCAGAAGCACTCTACTCGCCACAGACTAAGTCCAGAGCGGGTTACCAGGTGCACCGCCGCTCCGCCAGGGCCTGCCTCTCCTCTCCTGTCCTCCCGCCTGCCCCCTACTCCCTCTTACTCCTCCTCCCTGCCCCCCTGCCCGGGGGTTCTGGGCACCTGGTTACCCAGAAGAGCGCGGGTGCAGCGTGGGTAAAAGGAGGGAGTAACTGTGACTCTCTTAAGGTAACCCCTGATTCTCTCCTGTCTCTGCACCTGGTTACCCAGAAGCACTCTACTCGCCACAGACTAAGTCCAGAGCGGGTTACCAGGTGCACCGCCGCTCCGCCAGGGCCTGCCTCTCCTCTCCTGTCCTCCCGCCTGCCCCCTACTCCCTCTTACTCCTCCTCCCTGCCCCCCTGCCCGGGGGTTCTGGGCACCTGGTTACCCAGAAGAGCGCGGGTGCAGCGTGGGTAAAAGGAGGGAGTAACTGTGACTCTCTTAAGGTAACCCCTGATTCTCTCCTGTCTCTGCACCTGGTTACCCAGAAGCACTCTGCTCTCCACAGACTAAGTCCAGAGCGGGGTTACGAGGCGCCCCGCT
>NC_139654.1:49960159-49962659 GCF_951799395.1 Argentina silus
ACAGACAGACAGTCAAGTGCCTGCCTATGACAGTCTCTCATGTCCCTGGGTGTGTGTGTTGTCTGCCTCCATGTGTTTTCACCTCCAGAGGCGCATAGGCTTAAGGCCTACACACAGACAGACAGTCAAGTGCCTGCCTATGACAGTCTCTCATGTCCCTGGGTGTGTGTGTTGTCTGCCTCCATGTGTTTTCACCTCCAGAGGCGCATAGGCTTAAGGCCTACACACAGACAGACAGTCAAGTGCCTGCCTATGACAGTCTCTCATGTCCCTGGGTGTGTGTGTTGTCTGCCTCCATGTGTTTTCACCTCCAGAGGCGCATAGGCTTAAGGCCTACACACAGACAGACAGTCAAGTGCCTGCCTATGACAGTCTCTCATGTCCCTGGGTGTGTGTGTTGTCTGCCTCCATGTGTTTTCACCTCCAGAGGCGCATAGGCTTAAGGCCTACACACAGACAGACAGTCAAGTGCCTGCCTATGACAGTCTCTCATGTCCCTGGGTGTGTGTGTTGTCTGCCTCCATGTGTTTTCACCTCCAGAGGCGCATAGGCTTAAGGCCTACACACAGACAGACAGTCAAGTGCCTGCCTATGACAGTCTCTCATGTCCCTGGGTGTGTGTGTTGTCTGCCTCCATGTGTTTTCACCTCCAGAGGCGCATAGGCTTAAGGCCTACACACAGACAGACAGTCAAGTGCCTGCCTATGACAGTCTCTCATGTCCCTGGGTGTGTGTGTTGTCTGCCTCCATGTGTTTTCACCTCCAGAGGCGCATAGGCTTAAGGCCTACACACAGACAGACAGTCAAGTGCCTGCCTATGACAGTCTCTCATGTCCCTGGGTGTGTGTGTTGTCTGCCTCCATGTGTTTTCACCTCCAGAGGCGCATAGGCTTAAGGCCTACACACAGACAGACAGTCAAGTGCCTGCCTATGACAGTCTCTCATGTCCCTGGGTGTGTGTGTTGTCTGCCTCCATGTGTTTTCACCTCCAGAGGCGCATAGGCTTAAGGCCTACACACAGACAGACAGTCAAGTGCCTGCCTATGACAGTCTCTCATGTCCCTGGGTGTGTGTGTTGTCTGCCTCCATGTGTTTTCACCTCCAGAGGCGCATAGGCTTAAGGCCTACACACAGACAGACAGTCAAGTGCCTGCCTATGACAGTCTCTCATGTCCCTGGGTGTGTGTGTTGTCTGCCTCCATGTGTTTTCACCTCCAGAGGCGCATAGGCTTAAGGCCTACACACAGACAGACAGTCAAGTGCCTGCCTATGACAGTCTCTCATGTCCCTGGGTGTGTGTGTTGTCTGCCTCCATGTGTTTTCACCTCCAGAGGCGCATAGGCTTAAGGCCTACACACAGACAGACAGTCAAGTGCCTGCCTATGACAGTCTCTCATGTCCCTGGGTGTGTGTGTTGTCTGCCTCCATGTGTTTTCACCTCCAGAGGCGCATAGGCTTAAGGCCTACACACAGACAGACAGTCAAGTGCCTGCCTATGACAGTCTCTCATTTCCCTGGGTGTGTACACACACATGCACTAGGCCGCTCTGTGGGTCACTCTACACCCCCCCCCCCCCCTAGTCTCTCTCCATCATGTTTGACCTCTTGGCCCCTTCATGTTTCCCCTTCTCTATCACTCCATGGCCCCCTCCACTCTCTCCACTTGAGGTCCCCTCTGCTGCACATCCACTGGGGACGGAGGCCAAAAAAAAAGGGAGGTCAGAGTGGTGCTGAAGCAGAAGCACCACTCTGACCTCCCTTGTCACAGCCATCTCCCTGTCACTCCCCACCCCCAGCCACCCCTCGGGGTCCCTCCCTTAGGAGTCCCCCCCTCCCTGCCTGCCTGCCTGCCTGCCTGCCTGCCTGCCTGCCTGCCTGCCTCCCTCCCTCCCTCCCTCCCTGCCTCCCCACCACCACCCACCTTTTGGGGCTCCCTCCCCGGGGTGCAACACTGACTCGGGCAGAGCCCCAGCCAACCTGAACCTCCGGTCGAGCACGTGCACCCACACTTAAGCAACCCCCCCGCGGACTAAGCCCTATTAGCCGCAGTTTTTGGAACAACGTGCACCTGGTTACCCCAACCCACTGCGTGCACCTGGTTACCCAGAAGCACCTGGTCTACTCGCCACAGACTAAGTCCAGAGGGGGTTACCAGGCGCACCGCTCCTCCGCCAGGGCCCCAGCCAACCTGAACCACCGGTCGGACACGTGCACCCACACTTAAGCAACCCCCCCGCGGACTAAGCCCTATTAGCCGCAGTTTTTGGAACAACGTGCACCTGGTTACCCCAACCCACTGCGTGCACCTGGTTACCCAAAAGCACTCTACTCGCCACAGACTAAGTCCAGAGCGGCTTACCAGGCGCACCGCTGCTCCGCCAGGGCCTGCCTCTCCTCTCCTGTCCTCCCGCCTACGCTCTACTCCCTCTTACTCCTCCCCCCCCCTGCCCGGGGGTTCTGTGCACCTGGTTACCCGCGGGTAAACGGCGGGAGTAACTGT